>NW_015150645.1:955081-959795 GCF_000732505.1 Cyprinodon variegatus
ATTCTGACTTTTTTCTCAAAATTCTGACTGAACTCTGACAGCTAACAAACATGTTATCATCAAGCCATAGCCATGTCTGTTTTAGAGACTAGCTCTATTGTTTTAATGACCTTCTGCTCCTCTATTAATGAAATAGCATCACCAGGGACCCCTTGGATACATAAAAAGTTGCATAATTCCATCATTTTCCACCAATGTGTTACTGGCCCTCCCAAACAACTCACATCTTTGTCAGTGAAGCTGTGTGCTCTCACATCTCTTCCTTCATGGTGCCCATCTACATTAAAATCCAATTTTCTAAGATTAAGTCAGAATTCTTAAATTAAAGTCAGAATTAAAGTCAGAATTCAGAAGGCCTCAAGACATTTTTATTTAAAAAAGCCTATGAACATTAGTTAGTATTTTATCTGTGTGGTTTTATGGTTATTTTACTGTTTTGTTTTTACTACGTATGTTATTTTACTGTAATGTCTCATTTTAACTATGTATACTGTTTTTATTATACGGTTTTGTTTTAACTATGAATTTTGTAGCACTTTGAGATTTTTTTTTAAATGTAAAGTGCAATACAAATAAAATGTATTATTATTATTAGAATTCTAACTTGATCTCAGAATTCTGAGATTAAGTCAGAATTCTAAGATTAAGTCAGAATTCTGAGATTAAAGTCAGAATTCTAAGATTAAGTCAGAATTCTGAGATTAAAGTCAGAATTCTGAGATTAAGTCAGAATTCTGAATTGTGACATTAAAGTCTGAATTCTAAAATTAAGTCAGAATTCTTAAATTAAAGTCAGAATTCTAATTTAATCTCAGAATTCTGAGATTAAATTCTGAATTCTGAATTTTGAGATTAAACTCAGAATTTTGCCTTCTCATATTATACTAAAATAATATCTAAAATCTTTTTTTTTCATTAGCCCTTATCCTCTTTTGTAAATTTAAACACTACTTGACTGAATACTGTATTATTTCGTGGTTACACCTGCGGCAACAAATGCAGAAGTGTCCCTTCTCCGCCACCGTAGTTGTTTCTGATGACATAGCTGTGTTCCTAGGAGTTAAACATGGCAAGTAAAGTGGGGAAACAGAACCGCTCAAGTTCTGGGTTATCTGGGAGGAAAGGAGCTGGGGAGCAGGAGGAGGAGGAGCAGCCGCTGCAGGCCGTTTTAGTTGCTGACAGCTTTAACCGGAGGTTTTTCCCGGTGACCAAAGACCAGCCGCGGGTAAGTTAGCTAACCATGCTAACCGAGGCTAACTGGAGGATGTCCATGCTGGGAGCAGAGATGCAACTCTCTGCCTCGTGTTTACAACACACATTTTTACTTTATTCGGCTTTTTGTGATATTTCACCAAGTAAAAGTAGTTTTCTTTACAAAACTCTTCTGTTCTTACTGTAATTTATTCTGATTCCAGGCTTTGCTGCCCCTCTGTAACACTGCTATGATAGACTACACCTTGGAGTTCCTCACCTCCACTGGTGTCCAGGAAACATTCGTCTTCTGCTGCTGGATGGCCAGTAAAATCAAAGACCACTTGTTGTGAGTGTTGTTTCTGCATTGTGTTGTGTGACATGTGTGCAAATAAACAGGCTAAAGAGATGAAGTTGTCTCTGTCTGACAGGAAGTCAAAGTGGTGCAGACCCTCCTCTCCAAACACAGTCCACATCATCACCTCAGAGCTGTACAGATCTCTTGGAGATGTGCTCAGGGATGTTGATGCTAAGTCTCTGGTGCGCTCTGACTTTGTGTTGGTTTGTGGAGATGTGGTGTCCAACATTGACATCAGTCAGGCCCTGCAGGAGCACAGGTATGAAGTCTTCATCAGCGCTCACCTGAAGATACAAGGAAGCCATTCATCATGGAGAAATTTTTATTTTAGATGTTTTCTATTTATGGTATTTGTTATGCACATCAGGCACCGGCGAAAGACAGAGAAAAACATCTCAGTCATGACTATGATCTTTAAGGAGTCCTCACCAGGTCACAGGTCCCGCTGTGAAGAGGATGATGTTGTCGTGGCAACGGACAGCAAGAGTCAGCAGATCTTACACTACCAGAAGACACAAGGGCTGAAGAAGCTACATTTTCCAATGGTAAATTGTTTTTTTTTTATAATAGAGACGGAAATCGAGAAACTTTTATGCTGTTTGAAAAGTTTGATATTTTGTCACTTTAAAGTCTCATACCACTAAAATTAAAGAAAATGTATTACTCAAATATGAAGAACAAAAAAAGGGATTAAATGTAAAATATCTGCTAATAAAATCTGGAAGTTTTAGCCTTTGTTTGTATTTGAATCACAAAAAATCACTAGTTTGCTCGACACTCTGTCCATGTTTGTATAGCTGCATATATATTAAGTTATGTCTCTAGCATTTTTGAACGTCTGAAATGAACGCTCATTATACTTTGTACGGCTGAAGCTCAATCAGACTAAATAGCTGATGTTGACTAAGTTTGTTGCTTAATGTTAACCTCATATTACCAGGGCTATGGAATCCTGTTTCCTCCACTTTAACAAACAAAGCAAACTTATTTCTCTTAATTATCAGACAGTATCTAATTATTATGATTAAGCTATCTCCTAATTATGACTAAACTGGGATATAAATTTATTTTCATCAGAGGGTTGCTGATAGAAAGGAGTTGTGGTTCTATTATGACAAAATAGCGAAATGTTTAAGGGCAACCAACATTTCTGCAGGGTGCTGTAGATTTGGACAAACTAACACCAGCTGATATTTTTCAGAATATTTTCCACAGTGGGAGTGATGAGTTTGAAATCAGGCATGACCTCCTGGACTCTCACATCAGCATCTGCTCTCCACAGGTCAGTTTGAATTCAGGTAGACATTTATTGAGCTCTTTGTGATCTGCTGCAGTGAAATGTTTCTTGGTCTCTTCCAGGTCGCCGAGCTCTTTACGGATAACTTTGATTATCAAACCAGAGACGATTTTGTCCGAGGGATACTGGTCAATGAGGAGGTGCTGCGCAGGACTTTCAAATTGTTTTATTCCACATATGCTTTGTGTCATACCGTGGTTCCAACCTTTCGTCTTTGATTAGATTCTCGGCAATCAGATCCACATGCACGTCACCAAGGACGGCTACGGTGTCCGCGTGTCCAACTTGCTCATGTACGATTCCGTGTCGTCAGACTTTGTGCGTCGCTGGTTCTACCCCCTAACACCCGAGTCCAACTTCACGGACCAGGAGGGACGCAGCTGTACTTACTCTCGCCACAATGTCTACCGGGGATCCGGGGTCAGCCTGGGCCACGGCAGCCAGATGGAACAAAATGTTCTCATTGGCTGCGACACCAGCATAGGTGCCAACTGCTTCATCTCTAACAGCGTCATTGGTGACAACTGCGTCATAGGTGAGCTTAAAACTATAACTTTTAAATGATATGAGGGAGGGTTTGTACAGGTTTCAGAACATTATTTATTTTCTCTTCTTCAGGTGACAATGTAACGCTGGACCACGCCTACATCTGGAATAATGTTCACATCGCCAGCAATGTGGTGATCAGACAGTCTGTGGTTTGCGACAAGGCCGAGGTCAAGGAGAGGGTGACCCTTAATAAGCAGTGTGTCCTGTCATATGATGTAAGCAGAATAACGTTTCTATTTAGGTACCCGGCCCATACAGGCTTTATGACATTATTCACATTTGAGAAGTAGCCATGCATCAACAATATGATAGTGAATATTTTAGATAGAATAAAGCGCCATTTATCTAACTGTCGAGTTAGAAAAAATATATGAGCGCNGTTCTTTGAAGCGGTAGACTTAATCCAAAATGAGCTTAAAAGAAGATTTGATCAAAATGGAATGAAAGTGGCTGCACATAGAGAAACGACTCTTATCGAAGCTGCCAACCAAAACCTGTCCGGACTTAATGAAGAAATGCAACTCCCAGAAAAGTTCAATCGATCACGCCTACATATGCAACTAACTCTACTGGGTGACCTAACTAAGGAGAGAAGGTTCGTTGCAGTGAAAGAGGTTGCTGAATTCATTTCATCCTTGCATCCCCAAACTAGAGCGCTGTTTAAAGAAGTTGAGGCATTCGTCGAGCTTTGTTTATGTCTACCTGTGTCAGCTGCTCCATCAGAAAGATCATTCTCAGCTCTCAGACGACTGAAAACCTGGACCCGGAGTACCACAAACCAGAAGAGGTTGACACATCTGGCGCTAATGCACATACATAGTGACATTCTGGACAGGCTGGATATACCATCTCTTGTTCAGAGCTTCATCTGCAACACACCAGAACGCAAGGCCACCTTTGGTGCACTTTAAATCAAGGTAAGAAATGGTTTTAATTCCCCTATACTGCCGCCGTGCATTTATTTAGTGTTATTTATGTCTTATTTATTTCTATATGCTGTGCCTATTCGTCGTAGTACTGTGGCTGAAGAAGTCTACACTAGAATAAGGCTGCATATCACTAAATATTATGTCTGTATTAAGCTATTTAGTGATAAAATATAAAATTCGTTTTTTTTTTTTTTGTGTTTTTTGTTTCAGATATGAAATCTTCCCCCATATCCATAGTCGAATGGACTTTCAATACGTTCAATGCTCAGTTTAGGCTATAATTTGGCCATGTTTCGTTCAAGTATTCCTGATCCTGTTGATTGGTAGCTGTTTGTTTTGAATGATTAAAAGAGAAGAAATAAAGTTTAAAATTTTCATGCTTTGTTCCGA
>NW_015150645.1:961149-978643 GCF_000732505.1 Cyprinodon variegatus
AGTGTGCTTGTCTGTATTTATGTATGGAAGGAGGGGCATATGCACTAGGGGGCCAGTGCCCCAGTAAATCTTTGTGCCTAGCAACGCCCCTGTATACACCTAAAACTGAAATAAATACATAGAAAGTTCAGCACAGGCTTCATCGGCAAGGTGGGATAGGCCCCTCACCTTCTGAAAGATGCTTTAGCTTTAAATGATGTAATTTAGTCATGAAAGAAGGTGAACAGGTATAGTCAATGTCAAGAAAAAAAAAACTTGACTTGATCAGCTAAGATGGAAAATAATTTTGAAAAAACATATTTAAAAGATAGAAACCTGCAGTCATACAAAAGTAACTCAGTAAAAAAAAAAAACTCCAGCAGAATCAAATGCAAAGCTAAACACTACAACATGAAATAAACTAAATGAAAAAGATCTATAAACAGAAATAAATATTAAATGGAAACGTCACACAACAGAATTAAAAAGTCATGAAAAGCTAACATAACATGCTGTAAACAATGTTACAGTACACCAAAAAGGTGAACAGGTCCAATTAAGATAAGTTAATACAAAATAAAACTAATCAAAATAGAAATAAATTAATACATTAAAAATTAAAATACATGAAAACCTAATTTAAAATTGATATATTCAAAATAACAAAATTAGAAAAAATATTCCTGAAAAAAAAAACATACCATAGTAAAAATTTATACAAAAGAATAAAGTTGCTCTGATTCATAAAGAAACTAAACAATGAAAACTAAATAAACCTTAAGGTTGGGATGATATATCCTTTACAAAGGTGGAGTTACCAATTAGGCCAAATAACTACTCATACATGTGTGGTTAATATAGTTATACCTTTAAATAATATGCCATCAGAATGCATAGTGTTTACTCAGGACCTGCTTTAGTCTCCACTAAATTGTATCAGTCCATCTAACTGAGCATGTGAAGAAAGGATCGGGGAAGGCAGTACCAAAACACATGAAAACAAACGCCACAAAGAGGTGGGAACAAGAGAAAAAAGAAAAGAGAAGGAAGATGATAAGAAGGTACCCCAGTGCTGAAAAGAAGAGGAAGAAGGAGAGAAGTAGAAAGCTGCTATCAAAGTTACAATGATGGTGATCCCTGTTATGGAGGGTCTAATATGAAGATGCACAAAGCGGGTATCAAGAACTATTAAAGGCGAGATCCCCCCCATATAGACCAGTTTATCCCAATAAAGACGAGAAAGCTTTAAAGTCACTAGAAGTGAGGTTTGAATTTCATTTGCTTTTTTTTTCCTGCAGAGGATGAAAAAAACAATTACTTAGGCATTTCCATATTTTTCTTTACTTTTTCAGGTTTATTTCCAGTTTATTCCATAAAAACTTCAGACTTTGTGGGTTCAAAAGTCAGTGGATATGGATCTACTTATTGTCGGGGTTTGGTTGAGGTTTTCAGGCCCCAAATGCAGAGGTGAGGAGACACAGGTGAGTTCTTGTAGTTTTAATGGAGTTATCAACTTCAAAATGCAAAACAAATCAGAACCATGGAGACGTCAGGGAAAACACGCATAAAGAGCCAGGTAAAGCCAGGGAAAGACAGGGAGAGACAAGGAACCAGCACTGAGCAACTGCACTGAGAGAGTATATATGGGAGACTGAGCAATGACAGGACTAAGGAGCTGATTGGGAGCAGGTGTGAACAGAGGACCCTAGAAGGAGCTGGGGAAAAGGAGACCAACACAAGAGGGCAACAGAGGGCATCAAAGCAAAACTAAGAACTCAAATATATCCAGAAAATATCAATAAGGCTAGAAAACGAATTGTTATATTTTTTCAGTTTTTATTTTTTCAACATTGCTTTAAATAATGTATACTTTCACATTGATTTTTATATAGTAAGAATTGCATTCCAATCAAATTTTGTTTTAAAGATAGCGTTCCCTTCACATCTGAGGGCGGGCTTTCATCTCAAGTGAGGAACAACGACTCACTTCTATTGGTCTGATGGACGTTTGCAAAACAAAACTAAAAAAAACTTGAAAGATATTTTTGAAAAAAAATTAAATCAAGTCTCATAAACAGTAAAGTTGCTTTTTTCGATTTAAAAAGGTTTTTTTCAAAGTTTATTTTCTTGATTGCATTTTTTTTTAAATGTCCATTAAAAAAAAGGTTCTTTGCAATAATATTGCCACAAAATTCACTCCGTATATTTTACCCTACAACCATGTCTCTGAACCCAAAGATGTTATTCATATACTCACCACATGACGGTGGATAAGGCTGAGATAAGAACTCACTGCAACATTAATACGTCTCCTCTACGGACGGAGGGCGAGGACCTGACAGGAAGGTCAGCAGCCGCGATCCGCTGCACAGCCACCAAAGGGAGAACATGAAATGCCCATTTCTGATGACGTCCTAAATGCTCATGCTTTCTGACACCGGATGCACTTAGAGATGTTTCCTGGTCCCTGTTGGCTTTAAAGACAGACCCTCTTGGGACTGATTTCCTAGTCCCATAATCCCGTCTCGTATTCTGACCTTTCTCTATCACTCTTGCATTTCTGCTCATAATGAACATACCACTCATAGTGTCACCAAGATAGAGGGAAAAAAACCCCCAACAAATTATGAAAATGTTTCAAAGCGTGTTGTTTTGACTGCTGTACAAACTTCCTGTCAGGCTTTTTGTGTAGACTGGAGGCCTTTAGAGAAAGCAGCCCGGGAGGCGCTGAGGCAGCTCTGAGTTGCTCCGCGGGCTACTGAAGTCTGCAGAGCAACATATCTCAGCTTGTCACTTCCATTTACCTCTTTCCGTTCCAGATAACATGAAGACCATTCTAGTTTCACTGTAAAGGTCACAAGTCCTGCGGCTACGTGATGTAACTGCTGCTCTACAACCAGACGTACCTGTCTTCTCATGCACAGAGCCATGCCAGCAGCGTGCCGTGAAATGTGTTTTCTCAGAAAGAACAGAGAATTTATTCAAGTGCTGGGAAGTGTTGGGAGATTTATCTGACACACTTTGTTTAGGTGGCATAAATCTGATTGGCTTAGAAGAACAGCAATCACCTGGTGCATGAAACGTTGACTTTCAGACTCTCCTAGGTTTTCTAAGAGGTAACTTTCTCTTTTTGTGTTTGGATTGTGGATAATCACTCCTCATGGTGGCTCGACTCAATTTTCCTTCACTTGTTTTTTTTATTATTATAGTTTTCTTGTGTTTTAATACTCTGTGCAAATAATTTGTGTTTCAAGTCAGTTTGTGTGACTATTTGCAGTCAAACAGGTTAAGAGAGCAATTGAAAAAAAAAACAGAGTTGCAGTGTAAACTGTACACCTGCTAGTCCCACTAAACACCACTTTATCTAAGTATTTCTGTTCACTGTTTAGGGGGACGATTTGAAAGTTTTTGTGGTATAAAAAGTAGTAAAAACCATTAAAATTCTTTAAAATGTGACTAAAACAGACAATAAATGATATAGATTAGGCTTGTCCTGATCCGATCCACGTATTGGATCGGACGCCGATATTGGCAAAAAAATGCGTATCGGCAAAGAATGTAAAAATGCCGATCCAGTTTAAAAAAAAAAATCCAGTCCGTATTTTCCAGTTTCGGCGATTGAAACGATCCATTCCACTATTTTGCGCCAGTGTTCCCGAATCCGGTCTGCATTTTCCAGAACACCTTCAACACACCCACAGGTCTTTTTGGGTCTGTCTCTTGGCCTAACCATTAAAACCGGTGAATTGGAAGATAGCGCGGAAAATGTCAGCCGTGTGGGATTATTTTATCCTGCACGATGTGTAGATGGAGACTAGGTGTGGAGGAGATTGGGGAGTATAAGGCATTTTTGTGTAATAGTTCACTGTTATTTGCACAGATTTTTTTTAAGCAGTGTCTTTTTTCAAGAGTAGAGTCCTGATTCTAAATTAATAGAATATTTTCCACTCTTGTCTGTTTTGCATTTTTATTAAAACTTACAGTAATATAGCACCTTTAACTGTTTACGGTTTTACTGCTCACTGTGCAATATTAGATTGCTATTCATAATTTTGTCCAGTTTGTGTTTATCTCTTAATAAACAGGTAAGTTTGTTGTTACCAATCATTGTGTTTTATTCAATCTCACCTAATTCAGCTGGCTAGATGTTATCAAGAGTACTAAAACCCTTTTTAACATGAGTCTTACAACTAAGGCTAAATACTTTAACTTAAACTTAAATACATGCTTGAATAGGCTGGTATCGGCCAGTATCGGTATCGGATCGGAAGTCCAAAAACAATATCGGTATCGGATCGGAAGTGCAAAAACCTGGATCGGGACATCTCTAATATAGATACATTTTATTTTCATTATGTATACACAGAGTCTATACAAAACGAAATTTCATTTTGTACAGCTTTGCAGACATTAAATTAACGTTTCCATTTCATTAAGTGCAGCAGTGATCAAATGCAAAATGTGTGGGAGGAAAAAAATGGTGCAAAAGAATGCAGGTATGGTCAGTTTGATACAGAGTCAGTGACATGATTTAGAGTTTTTTTGTTTTTAACATTCAGTAGTCTAATGGCAGTGGTGAAGAGGATGTTTTGGAGTCTGTTGGACCTGCATCAAATGCTGCAAAGCCTCTACCCAGGGGGCAGCAGGTAGGACAGTCCATGGTGGGGGTGTGAGGGGTCATTGATAATGTTACGGGCTCGGGACACGCAGCGCTGGGATGAAATATCTTTTATGGAGGGAAGAGGAGCCCTGATGATCTTCTGATGTTCTCACACTCTCTTCACCTTCTTCCAGTCTGAGGCGCTGCAGCCTCCACACCACACAGTGAGGCAGCTGGTCAGAACGCTCTCTATGGTGCTTCTGTAGAAGGTGGTGAGGATGGGTGGGGGCAGGTGGGCTCTCCTAATCCTTCGTAGGAACCCCAGGAATTTGGTGCTGCTGACCACCTCTACAGCTGAGCTGTTGATGACCAGTGGAGCGTGGTTAGGCCGGTTCTTCCTGAAGTCCAAGATGATCTCCTTTGTCTTCTCCACGTTCAGGATCAGGCTGTTATCGTTGCACCAGTCCACCAGCTGCTCCACCTCTGTAGTCCAGGTCGTTGTGGTCTCTAATGAGGCCCACCACCGTGATGTCGTCTGCAAACTTCACAGCTGATTTATATTGATAGCTGATTAACAGGCTTTTGCTGAACTGCAATCATTAGAATCAGCTGTGCTAAAGCAGAGAAACCTCTAAAACCTACAGTACAGTGGGTCTCGAGGAACCACTTTGGGGATTCCTGGTCTATTATTTAAAAACCTCATAGTCTTTACATTGTGTAATATATTATTGTAATATAATCTGAGGAATAAGTAATATTATACTATCATTGTAATGCATCCATTTAAAATAGTTGTCTTTCTACCATAGCTGCTGACTGCAGTGTTCACATCTTGTTCAGAAAATATGAACAGACAAAAAAAAAAAAATCCACAAGCCACCATGGTGTTGAATTCCTCTAAGACAACTTTTTTTTTTCAATTTCAGAATATGCTGCAGCAAAACTCCCATGATAGAATCACATCCAATTTTCTCATAAGCATTGCATTCACAATCAAAAAGTGCTCTCTCCTCTTTTTGAAGACATCGGGTGACTGTTAAAGTACAAGAAGCGTGACCTAGTTTGTATTGACAAGAAACAAGCTGGAGTCCACAAAAAAAATCTCAGTTTGCTGCAGACTTTGATCTGAAGTACATCTAAAACACAGCTCTTAAAAGTCCTTGCCGTCTCTCCCCTTTTGTGGTGGAAGGAGCCCTAATTGTCCTCTAAGGCTCTCAATACGAACAGCAAGGCGAAGGAAAGCCCTCTTGATGCAAATCATCAAGTGCTAAATATTGTATCATTGTTGTGTTATAGGAGATAAGTGGCCATTCATATTTAATTGGCTCAGGCAGTGCTGCAATTCTAACGGGGCTGGAAGACAGTGTCACATTATGCTGAATGACAGAAAGAGAAACAGTTTTCTCAGTAAATATATAATCCTTTTAATGAAGCAGAACAGACTCCATAAAAATTCTAAGAATGAGAAACAGACAAATCTAAGAATAATCATGTTCTTATAAAGGAAATAAGCTCAAATCTCTTCAGTAATTATTTAAAAGCTTCTTCTTTGCAAATAATACAAACCTGTCTACTTGTAAATTCTACTCCATTCAGTTTTGTTGTCATTTTTTATTTTCAACATCTGCCATGTTGTTATTTTTCTAAAGATTTTACATATTTTTTCTCTTGTCTCTAAATATTCTTATGCAACTTCCATTTATAATTTAGCCATATAAATGACATCTTTCTCAGAAGTGGATGTCATCTAGCTTAATTTCAGGCCATTAGGCTAATTTTTGATGAGTGTCTCAGAAGTTTGACTGACACCTTGGCTCTTATCCTGACATCTGTCCAGCACATTTCAGCACAAATGCCGGTTACACTGAAAATTCTCAAAAGTACAATAAAATGTGGCCAATACATTGACAGTAAATGAATACAACATCTGGGGAAATTGTACTTTTAACAAATATATCTTCTTATTTTACACATACACGAGAGAAAAGGGGTGTGACACCAAGAACATTGCAACGGTCATAATTTGTCATCAACTCACTCTAAGCTCCTCCAGGCAGATGAACACATAAACTACCAGCCCACAAGCAGAGAGCCAGCTTTGAAAGAAGAGCTGAGGTGACCAGGGTCAGAGGATTACAAAACCACCAGCTTGTTGAGCTCCCCACTAAAAAATCTTGGGGAGAACCCTGTCTTAATATTTTTCCTCAGCTGTATGTCTGTTTATGTGCAAAGCAATTCCTGATGTGTTACACACTACTTGGAAATGAAGCCTTTTGTGATTCTGAAAGAATTAAGTAAAAAAAAAAAAAAAAAAATTCATTAAGATCAAAAATACTTTTTGGGCTTATATATTCATATAGTGTGAATTTTGTTTCAATGTTTTTTGAAGCAAAGTATTTTGAGAGCAACTTTGTTTGCTTGTCTATAAAGTTATTTATTTTTGTTTGTATTGGGCTCTTTGTCATAATGGGTTTAAGTGATCTGACCCACATGCAGAGAACCACTCAGAGACCAAGGGAAAAAGTTTAGCAGGTTTATTGAATGTTGATGAAACACAGAAGTAGGAGCTGGAACTCAGTAGACTGGTGAACCGGAACTGGAAAGTCTGAAGGAGAGGTCACAGTGATCAGTTCAGTGACCGTAGGAGAGTGGACTGAGGCTTGAATATAGCTGGAGAGAAACTCCCGTTTGAGGGGGCTCTTGTTAATCCTTGAATCTAGTTTGTGGGAAATTAATCCAGAGGAGGCGGAACTCGTTGGAAAGGGGACAGGTAGACATACATTGGACCCAGAGGAGTAAAGGAGCGAGATGTCACTTAGTTTTCCGATTAAGACTTGAACCGATCATGTGGAGGTTAACCCCTGCTCAGTGTGTACTCAGTAATCCTTCCAGGGGGAGAAGGTCCAGGTTATCCAGTTACACAGGAAAAGGCTTCCCAAAACTGGCAAACACTCTGGCGTCGGGGTAGTGACAGCCCGGTGCTCAAATACTCCTCCGGTAATGATCCAACGAGCCGCAGGTGTGCAGGGAGGCCCAACGAGGAACAGGGCACCACCTGGTGGTGGAGAGAGAAAAACACAAAAACAACCCACGCAAACTGGATTCCTAACACTCTTCATTTCAGGCCAAAGACAAATGCTTGCTCCAAATGCAAACAAAGTCCTCGCTCCAGAGGAAAGCCTGCCCCCAGAAATAAAAAGAATGTGACCTGTAAAATGAAATTCAAAAATAATTCTGTACAATTCATGAAAAAAAAAGCAATTTGAAAAAATAAAATAGTAAAAAATGTGACATAAGAAATAAGATTTAAAAGAATAAAGCATGGAAAAAAGAGAAAAAGGAAGTCTGAATTTCTGTTTTTAAGATATATAAAATAAATCGAAAAATAAAATCTGAGAAATCGGCTAAGTTCGTCTCAAAACCCTTTTATTTATTAAAAAGTTTTTTTTTTATTTCCTCTCTGGATTAAATTTTTTTTAAGTTAATCATAAAAGGTTGCCTGTGGCCTACAAGTGCATGAGAAAGGTCAAGAATTTATAAATTAGTTTTGTAGAAACTCAAGTAAGTAAAATAAATCTGTACATCTTTTTTATTTGATCTACAGCATCCAAGAATAACTGTGACAGCAGAGTTATTATTCCCCATGTTTCCACGTTCTTCTTTTCTTGGCTAACATTGACCCATATGGCTGAAACCCTCCATCTGCCATCGAAGCACCACACAACAGGCTGCAGCTTATTTCTGCAACACACTTTGAAATACTGTTTCCCAACTTATAAAAGGGTTCTTTTTCATAAGTTCTGAAACAAGAAAATGAATAAAGCTTGCGCCCCAAAAACTTGATGTGAATTTCAATATTTGGTGATATTTGTGTCTTCCTCTCTCTATGCATCCATTTTTATTTTGCAAGAAGATTTTTAGAAGTTAAATCTTATATGGCTTTTGGCATTTATCACCTGCAGTAACCATGAGAAACGGCCTCCTGGATTCATGAATTTAGTTTATCATTCAGCGTGCGCGCTCCCACAGTGCCGTCTTCACATTAGAATTCATTTCACTCGCTGACATATGGTGCAATGATTTGCTCCATAAATTGTAACATGTAGGAGGGGCGAACATAAAATATTTACACATGTTGTGGACGAGGCAGACGGAAAAAAATTAAACGAGAGAGGAGGGAGCCTGATTTAAATACAGCAATTCATCATCAGTGACTTCTGGGGGTTTAATGGCACTTTGTTCAGATTATTGGGTGGAATACAGACCGTTATCTTCAGCTTGTCACTATTGTCTCTCAGTTCAACATATCAGCTCACAATGCTTCGATAGGAGGCGGCTGATCATGTCAGAATCCCTTCTGGATCAGTTCACAAAGGTTCTAGGAGATGGTGTTGGTCACCCTTGCCTGCAAGGAGAATTTCTTGCATATGAAGTCAGAATTCTGCCAAAAGTGCACACATTTAAAAAACACACGCACATATACAACGCTCCATATGCATTTTGAACATTTACAGATGCAGATTTAATATGAAAAGGACCCCATTATTAAGGATGAGTTAATGCTCATTCTCTTGGTTTTTATGCATCCATAGAACTTTTGTCACTTTCAGGGATGAACAAACCTGAAAATTTAAAATGTCTGTGATTGAATACTTTTAACAAAGTCATACAGCTTTAGCCAGTGCCATTTTTTTCCTAGGTTGAGCAACTAACGTTAGCAAAGCATTTTCTGGCTAATCTCTTCTCATAAAGTGTTAAGTAATTATTAGATAACTTAGTTTAACACAGTCATGAATGTGTTCTAACAGCAGTAACAATATACTATATATAAAGAAAACTAAAGTTAAAAGTTTCTAATTTTCAACATCATCATATGACATTGCTTGACCACAGTTAGATTCCTTATGCCATTGCTATTCATCTTTCACACAGCCGCTGGAAACAGAAATGTAGTTCAGTGCAAACGCAGGCGACCGGGAGCTCAGGATTTTATCATGCTGTGAGCTTTACCAGGATAGTTGCTAGGGCCCGGGACAGCACAGTCTTCAGTTAGTTAATTTGCCTTCTCTAAGAAAGACTTCTTTTTTGCCATTAAAAGCACAACATTCGCTCAATCACAATCAGTCATTTTTGTCTGACATAACGCGGGATCATTGACATTAACAGCATGTTGCGTCTCTGAGCCACGATGCTCAGACTCTCCAATCGGGCAGCAAGCCCCTCTACCTGCAATGTCTCTATAATCGACAGGGATGCTCTCTGTTTTCTCTTCAAAAACACGCTGTCCCCGCCCTGCACCCCGAAGTTGCGAACTGCTATGCTGTCCTCATTTTTTTCTGTCAACCAAGCTCCCCGCCTCAGTTGGCTCTCCTACTCCGCTGTCTTTCACACTGCGCCTAGACCTCTGCCATCTTATGCTCTTTTGGTGCTAAGCTCAAGTATTTCTATAAACAAAAAGGTGTTTTTCTCCTTTACAATAGCTAGCGGATCGGTGTATTCTCATTATCAGTTCGTATGAAATCGTACGAAAAGTTATGCACCGTAATTTCGCATGTTTTAGACGTTTTTTTCGTGTTTTTTTGTCGTATTTTTACGTCTTGCCTCGAGACAAAATATCCTTGCGCATGCGCATCATACGCACCATTCAATAACATAGAATTTAACATACAATTAACCCTAACCCTAAGATACAAAACAGCAAGCAACGTAGTTAGAGACATGAAGAAGTAATTATTGCACTGTTTTTCCCAGTTTTACGTCCTTCCAGGGATCTGCTTTTTTCATCTGTCTGGTTGCGCATACGCACTGATCTGATTTTTAGAGGAAAAACGTCAAAAACATACGAAATACTGTGCATAACTTTTCGTATGATTTCATACGAACTGATAATGAGAATATGTTGAGCGGATGTTATACTTTAAAATCACATTGATTGCTTTTTACCTGGCTCAGAATGGGCATCATGCTTCTGCTACTCCGTTCCTGAACATGTTCCTGAGTCATACTCAGTTTATTTTTTATATTTGCAGATAAAATACCTCAAGCCTTTGGTGTTTTCTTCCCATTTGTTTTTTTGACTTCTGGAAACCTGACATTCCTAGTTTGCAGCTCAACAAACGTTAAAAGTTGCAGCATGCCATTGTCCTGGTCAAACCATTTTATGTTGAGGTGGGGGGAGATCTAATGGCCCCTTATTTAAAGAAAACATATTACATATACCTAATGCAGATATATAGATATATATTTAGTTACTCTAATATCAAATATTTTTTTTAAATATTTTTCTCACAAATATTTTCTGAAAAATTACGTCTGCCTGTATTTTTAATGGTTAGTGTGTCAATTTTGGGCCCCTGTCTGTCCTGTGGGCGGGCGTGGTCTTTACCATGTTGGTCCCTATGGGAAATCTTGTCTTTATTATGTAGTTTTTGGCCAGTGGATTGAGTCAAAACTGACCAACACTGAGAGTTCATCAGTGCTGCTTTAAAAGAAACATTATGTCTTTATTATGTTCTGTAAAGTCAGGATGTTTGGGACTAAGAAGATACTTGCAATTATGAATGATTGTGAGATGCTTAGGCTACTGGCTTCACCTTCCTTATTACTTTTCTTTTAAGACTCTGGCTGTCCTCTTCTTGCTTTTTGGTGGTGTCATCTCAGACAATATCATCTACACACCTTCCATTGCTCTGCATGCATGAAAACAAAATCAGAGGATTTTGTCTGGGTGCTGAATAGTGAGTGTATATCAACCTTTACTAGAAGATGGGCTTTCAAATAGAAACCACAGCACTATTAAAAAGCCACTCAGCCCAGGCCCAGACTGCAGAAAGGATTTGTAGTAAAGCAGGGCATTAACAAGCAGCTTTACAGCCCAGATCATTAATTCCTTGTGACACAGAGCCTCTCTGCCGTTTCTAATGGCCACTGTACAGCTGTCAATATGCACTAATTACATTCAGGATCAGTGTTACTGTGCTTTATAATTTTTTTCCTCTGCAATTGTGTGGCACAACAAACGAAAGCAATACCTTAACTTTTCTCTTATTCTGCACGCTTCCCAGGGAGAAAAGCATCCTCAGTGTTACCTGAGCAGAGCTTCTATATCTTTGTTAGGAATAACACCTCAGTGCTTTATTTTTCTCCCGTTTCGCTTCTCCAGATGTGATATCAAAAGTCGACATTCTCCTCTGCTTCCTGCCAAACTTTCCCTTTGATTCTTAACTCTGCTCCTCACACACTGCCTCCTGCCGATGTCACTGCGAATTACCATGCAAACTTCTTGTTTTTAAAGTGTCACTTTTGACTCAAGTTGAAGAAGAGGAAAACATGTTACAACTCTATAATACATGTCTGAACTTTCAAACCGGTTGGCCCTATTCCCATGTTGGCCATTAAAGAGATGCCGTGCTGAGGGTGGGGAAAAACATCTACAACTCTGAGCTGCCACAAACGATGCTGTCATAAAAATGCCGCACAGATTTGAGCAGCCAGCCTCCAAGTAGTCGTTTTATTATTGTTTCTTTACCTTAGAGTCACTGAAACAGAGAAACATCTATGAATATTTCCTTTGCTTAAAAAATCGGGCTTCAGTGCACAAAAGACTGCTCAATAAATCAATCCCCAACTGTAGCTAGGGGGGCGGAGAACATAGTTAAAACAATAAAATTCTACTTGAGCTCTGCAGTGCAGCTATTGATTTTAATCCAGTGTTCCTCCTTTAATCAATCATCTCTTAGCAGCATTAATTCCCATTTCTTTATTGCACAGGGCGGTCAGCCGCATGCCAAAAAAGTCAGAGGACTGCTAAAGTCCTTTTCTTTTGCCAATGCAGCTGAACAAGTGTTTCATAGCTCTTCTTATTGATCTCATGAATTAAAAAGAAATAAATTAAAAAATACGCACTTATAACCTCATTGGGCTCTGCAGACAAGATGAACCTGAGAAAACATAAAAAAACTGATCTGCTTGAATTTAGAAAAAAACATCCACTTTTAGAGACGCGTTCATGCTCACAAAATGAGAGACCTCCTGTTTTTGAAGTAGCAAATGACATAGAATATATTGTACCTGAACTTCTGCTTGACCTCAAGATAATCCATGCAGGAAATGTAAATAAAATTTGTAGAAATTAAATTTCAGTGACAGTCCTATTTTCCCAGTGTCTTGCAAAACAAAAAAAAGGTATTTGAATGCAGCTGCTGTCTGATTATATAAGAATATTTCAACTTCAGCGCCATACACAAAAAGTCTGGATGGGCAAAAACTAAATTTTGTTGGGAGCTGGAGAAGTTCCACCTTCCTCCAGCAGAGTCCGCCGTTGATCCTCCTGAGCTGAGCTTCCTGCACACCTGTGTCTGATTATCTCATCAGGGGGTCCACAGTATTTAAGCTGTCTTCAGACCTTGCCTCGACGCCGCAGTGTTTAATCAGTTTGGTTAGCACCTAAGCCTAGAACCTCCTGAGAACTTTGCTATCTCTGAGTCCAGTTTGGATTCTAATCTTTTGTCTCTGCTTCCAGGTTACCTGTTTTTCTCCTGTGAAGCTCTGGAAGAGCTTAACCTGCCGAGCCTGCCCTCTGAGCCAAAACTGAAGACTCTCTTCTGGATTTCCAAGCAGCTCTGGATTTAGAGCTGGAAACTCAAACCAAGGTCAACACCCTCACTAGAAGTAAGACGCTGAAACAGTTATCGGACTCTGCTGATCCAAACCATCTCCGGACCCAACAGTTCCTCTCCCAAAGTCTCTTCTACGCATCTCAAGGTACAAACCAGAAACTCTCAAGATCAATTCCAACCAAGCCAACGCTAACTGAACTGTCTCCCTCACAGACTCCAGTGAACCAGTCCCCAGGCCTGAACCAGCAAACTGTACATTTACTACGTGCTTGTGTAACAATAAACTTGTTAACCTTTCCCCTGAGTCCGTTGTGTTCTGCATCTTGGGCCTCTCAGTAAACCCATCATGACAAATTTAAAAACTGAATTTGAATGGGGCAGAGTGAAGTGTTTGAAAGTGAATTTAATAAAATATTCAGCTCAATTTGACAATTTGACACCTAATCCACAATGTGTCCACTTTCAGCATAACTGGTCATATATAAATAGTGCTGGCAGTTAGGAAAGAGCTACGACAAGGAAGCAGGATGCTTCCTTACGCTAATGCAATTAGCATAGGGACCCTCTGACATCCCTAGTTGTTAGGAGTGATATGGTTGCTCACACTCCTTTATTTGACAGGATGTATAGACACTGCCCACCTCATGAGGTTAAACAGAAATACATGGGCCATTTCTTAATATGTGTACTTGTGCGCTCTCATTTGTTCATCTGCTCATGAAACCAGAATCAATATATGAATCAGAATTAAGGTTATTGCCAAGAAGGTTTGCACTTGCAAGGAATTTGACTTGGTGTAGATGGTGCAGAAAGATTAGATATATATACAGACTACAGGATTTATAGTTATATACACTCACCGGCCACTTTATTCCAACTGCTCGTTAACACTTAATTTCTAAGCAGCCAATCACATGGCGGCAACTCAGTGCATTTAGGCATGTAGACATGGTCAAGACAATCTCCTGCAGTTCAAACCCAGCATCAGTATGGGGAAGAAAGGTGATTTGAGTGACTTTGAACGTGGCATGATTGTTGGTGCCAGAAGGGCTGGTCTGAGTATTTCAGAAACTGCTGATCTACTGGGATTTTCACGCACAACCATCTCTAGGGTTTACAGAGAATGGTCCGAAAAAGAAAAAACATCCAGTGAGCGGCAGTTCTGTGGGCGGAAATGCCTTGTTGATGCCAGAGGTCAGAGGAGAATGGCCAGACTGGTTCGAGCTGATAGAAGGGCAACAGTGACTCAAATAACCACCCGTTACAACCAAGGTGGGCAGAAGAGCATCTCTGAATGCACAGTACGTCGAACTTTGAGGCAGATGGGCTACAGCAGCAGAAGACCACACCGGGTGCAACTCCTTTCAGCTAAGAACAGGAAACTGAGGCTACAATTTGCACAAGCTCATCGAAATTGGACAATAGAAGATTGGAAAAACGTTGCCTGGTCTGATGAGTCTCGATTTCTGCTGCGACATTCGGATGGTAGGGTCAGAATTTGGCGTCTACAACATGAAAGCATGGATCCATCCAGCCTTGTATCAACGGTTCAGGCTGGAGCATGTGGTGACGTCACAAGTTTGCTTCTGTTCCAATTGACCCATATTTACACTGCGTGACTAAATGCCTCTTGGCTACCTGCCTGCTGTTTGTTGAACAGTTTGAATGCTTCTATGACCTTCTTGTAACACTGACCTGTTCAGACTGTTTAGTTGTGGAGAGCTGACTTTTTGTCTAACCCCAGTTTTCTCCTCTTTGTGTGCTTTTTAAGAAGGTTATTTTTTAGGATGGTGTATTTTGTTTTAATTGAGTTAGGTTGCTTTAACTTTTATTTTTCTTATAAGATATTTTCTGTTATGTTGGCCTGGGCACGTCCTAAAGCTTTTCATCAGTCTGTATAAAAGAGAACTCAAATTATTTTTTTTCTTTTCTATTCATTAAGGATCAGTTTTTATCTGCTGTGTATGATAACAAACAACCTGGCCCCATCCTGCTGTGTATGATAACAAACAACCTGGCCCCATCCTGCCCCCCCTCCAGATAAATCTAAGTTTGGCTTTCTAAATATATAGTTACAAAGGTTCATCATTTTCAGCCATGTTCTCAGCAGCTCAACGAAAACTATTGTGAGCTGCAAGCTACAAAATTAAAATGAAAAAGTAAAAAAAAACAAAAAACGGGCATAATGTTACTTCGAAGTGATTTTAGCAAATGGGATCAGGGAACCTTTGTGTGATTACTTCATTCATACATCTGGCTGGTATAAAAACATTGTATTATGTGCATGTTATCTTGGAGAGGGGACAGAGTCTTTTGCACCACATGATTGGATTAGCAGAGCTACGAGCAGGGAGCAGTGAGATACTCCCTGGTAATCTAATTTGATTGTAAAAGCTTTGGAGAGTTCGGTTTCTTATCTTGCTTAGCGCAGGATAGATGGACAAATATAAAAAAAAAATGATAATAACTAACAGAGCAGAGTTGGTATTAGGGCTCCATTGATCTCTGAAAAACCTGAAAAAGGACTGGGCTCTTGAATGCACCTTTTTTTTTTTTTTTCTTCCTGCCCACCTGTAAGTCAACCAACAGCAGCAGGAGCAGTTAGGCTTTCACTGCAGCTGTCAACACTGCTCGCTTTACAGCTGCTCCCCCCCCCTACAGCGCTGTCAACATTACAGAAATCTGAAAGGATCAGGAATTATGAAAACAAAGCCTTTAAAAACTTGAATTGATGGTGCACAGGCATGGAGGATGCGCATCAACAAATACAACAAGCACTTATTTGGAGCTCATGTCCGAATATCTGCTTATTTAAGCAATTATGTGGTCAGTCCATCACAAAACAACAACAGGATGCTTGTAATGCTTCGGGTCAGGAGCTGCTGCTCTAACAACCTGAAAAAATGTAAAAAAAAAAAATATATTGAAATCATTAAAGGTTCAGTGAACTAGTGCACATTTACTGGCTGATTTAGATTTTTCGTTTTCATTATTTGAAGCTGTTCTTTTGTTTTTTCATTTCAAATAGATTCCAACAGAAACAGAAAGTATTTTAATCTGATATCTGCATCAAAACACAGATCCTGTTTAGCCTGATTTTTGCAAAACTCAATAAAGTACATTTGGGAAACATACAGCTTGGAGAACCTTTTTTTGAGGCAAATAAATGTATATATATTTTTAAACTGATAAAAGATTATATGCTATCAGGTTATCCCTTGATCAGTAAGGCTTAAATTAGAGAATAACATTATAAATCCACCAATAACATTTAAAAACCTTATTTTGCTTCATATACCCAAAAAGCAACATAGGGTTAAATGCCTGATGTTTGTTTGCATCCTCCTGCTTTCTTCCAGTGCAATTGGCTAAAAGTAGAGGTAGTTTTAATGCTCAACTTTGACCAACTGTGAAAAAGGAGAGCTTGGACTGCAAGCTTTTATGTGACAAAGTGGTTTATCACAGAGGAGTTCTGACGCCATCTGAATCAAAGACTCTTTTTGATTCCTTTCACAGCCTTACCTTTTTTTGATGTTTGACACAGTTTAGAAAGAAGACTAAAGCTGGAGCCTTAGTTTTTAAAGTGTTTTCACCTTAAAAGTACAGTAAGTTTGCTGTAATTTTCCCATAGTCTTTATAACCTGTAGTTATCAAATGGCAGTGTGTCCTGTCCTAAAGTGGTCCAGGTTGCTCCATTTTATGAGTGAAGAGTAAAATCATTGCTCCCAAACTTACTGGCAGCTTTCGTAAAAAAGTACTCAACAAGAATGAATCCTTACATTCCACCAGCCCTTATATTTTTGGTTGTTGCTACCGTAGTTCTCAGATAATGGACTTGTATCTTTGCTTGTCCTGTTAGATCTCAGTGCTGAATTTGATAAAGATGATCATAATATCCTTATGGAAAGGCTTAAACATTTTGTAGGAATTAAGGGGAAAGCCCTATGATGGTTTAAACCTTAGTTATCTGACAGTTCAATCTGAAAAACTCACACAGAGAGAAAAGACAATTAGGAGAAATTTATTGATACAATTACTTTGTCTTTGGCGCTTAGACCTCGGCAGGAAACATAGCACTTAATTTTGAAAGACATGCATGAACAGGAGCAAAGAATAGGGCTATCCCCCCCAGGCCTGAAACTGGTGGTGGAGATAGATGAATTTGGTCAGTCTGTAGACTGCTGGTTAGAGAGATGGTCTGCTGAGCTTTATGGGGAGATCCAGTGGCTCAACATGCCGGTCTTCTGCCGGGCCAGTTGAGATGAGACAGGGAGCGTAGTAAGCATCCAGGAGGAAT
>NW_015150645.1:979261-982937 GCF_000732505.1 Cyprinodon variegatus
TGGATGGATCCATCCATAGTTCAAAGTCACAGGTCAACAAGCTGTGGCCTTTACCTTGTAATCCAATGTTTGTGGTTTTGAGACCTGATATGAACTTTTGAAAGTTGCTGTACTACTAAACCAGTATTTTGGCCAAAGTGACCTATATGTATTGATTGGGCTTTTATCAATATAGATTGAATAAAAACATGACAAAATTAAATTGGTTGGTTAAACCAAAAGATTGGATGAAAACATAACTTCTACGCACATTAAAACCAAAAACTGTTAAAAAAAAACAACTATTATTTTTGAATAAAAATGACTAACACGTTTTATTTTGCTCATTTTTCCCTGATTTTCACAAACCCTATCTGCTTGGCCTTATGTCACTAAAACGACAGAAAAACAGTGTACTTTAAAAGATTGTTTTCTAAGACTTTTTAGATTATTTTATTTTACACACCAAACATGAACAATTTCAAAAGAACTTAAATGGAAAAGAAAAACAAGAAAAGCCATTGCAAAAATCAGATTATATTGCAAACTGTAGTTATGTACTCCATCAGTAGGTGGTAAAATGGGGATAATTGAAGCAATTTGCCCAAACAAGTCAATGCCTCATGAGGCTTCATCTATCCATCACTACTATAAACCCTCTCACCACTGAGATCAGACGGGAACAGGCAGGCTCAGTGGTTGAGAGGCAGCACAGATCAGGAAATCAGAAACACCTAGGAACTCTAAAAACTCTCTTACCACTGGCTACAGAGGATAAGAATAATATTCTGGGGGCTGAAGACTGGATGCACGCACCTTAAATAGAGCCAGGAGCAGGTGGATCAACCAGGCAGAGTTAAACAGGTGAATGGAATGAGTAACTAATCCATGCCAAGATCATGACACAATGAGAAGCAATGGCGATACATTGTGAATTGATTTGAACAGAGAAAAAGCATCATAATAAAAACAGGTGTAATCGAACCTCAACCCCACCAAAGGTGAAGGAACAGGAGTTTAGAAGAAAAAATACAAGAATATGAGGAAGGAACAATCTTATCTGAGCATTTCCATCTTCATAGGAAGTCTTTGTTCAGACGAAGTTTCTTTATAAATAAATGTTTTCTTCATCTCCTGTTTCAAACAAAGAGCTTCACCACCTGTGTGTGTGTTTGTGTGTTTTATGTAAATCTTGTAATTACCTTTTTTTTTCATAAACCAACTGTCAAGCAATTACAGGAAGATTGCTCTTTTTACAACATTTGATTTGAGAAGTATCAATTTTGTCAACAAAGTGAAAATGATAAACAAGCAGATTCAGAAAATACAGGTTTTTTGAATTAGAAGGAACTGATGCAGGCTTATGCTGATCAGACAGACATAGGAACAAACCCTGACAAGCAGCATCCAGCAGGATTTTATTTGCATCTGCTCAGATGTTGCCTGCCGGGACCGGATGAATCTCACTCTTCATACCAACATCTAAGACATGCATCTTAAAACTGGGGGTAGCACTGTTGCCTTGCAGCAAGAAGGTTCTGGGTTCGTTTCCTGGCCCATGATCTCTCTGCATTAAGTTTGCATGTTCTCTCAGGGTACTCCGTCCTCCTCCCACGGTCAGCTGTATGTAGTGAATGGGGCAGGTGGGCTCTCTCCATCCTCCGTAGGAAGTAAAAGCACCTCTGTGCCATTTTTCGACCGGTGAGGTGGTGTTCATTGACCCGGTGAGGTTGTTGTGAGGTGCACCACCAGGAATTTGGTGCTTCTGACCACCTCTAGAGCTGAGCTGTTGATGAGCAATGGAGCGTGTTTAGGCCTGTTTTTCCTGAAGTTGACAATGATTGCCATGGTCTTCTCCATATTCAGGATCAGGCTGTTATCTTTGCACCAGTCCACCAGCTGCTCTACCTCCTCTCTGTAGTCCAGGTCGTTGTTGTCTCTGATGAGGCCCACCACCGTGGTGTCTGCAAACTTCACAAAGTGATTGGTGGTGAACCTGGGGATGCAGTCTTGTGTCAGCAGGGTGAACAGCAGGGGGCTAAGGAGGGAGCCTTGAGGGGAACCTGCGTAGAGGGTAAAGACATCAGAGGTGTTTTGTCCAACCCGGACTAACTGAGGTCTGTTGGTGAGGAAGTCTAGCAGCCAATTACAAAGGGGTATGTTGAAGCCCAGCTGTACCAGTTTGCCTATCAGATTCTTTGGGATGATGGTGTTGAAAGCTGAACTGAAGTCCAGGAACAGCATCTACAAGCTGACACCAAAAGTTCCATACCCCACATCTCTGGAACTGTGATCTCTTCTAGCCTGTGATCACCCGTTTGCCTTGCCACATCCTCCATGTGTTATAGGTATCGTGGAAGAGATCCTGGATCTTATGGCTGTGGTTCTGTCTATAAAATGGTCACTTAGTGTATCTAACTATATACAAAAGCTCGATGTGAAAACACATATTACAAAAAAAAATTAAAAACAATCCACTGGACTTTCCAAGTTTAAAGACGTTTCACTTCCCCTCCAGGAAGCTTTTTCAATTCAAAGTGTCAGGAATAGCGTTGATTTTGAGGTTATTATTCCTATTCCTGACATTTTGAATGGAAAAAAACTTCCTGGATAGGAAGCAAAACATCTTCAAACTTGGAAACCAAGTCCATTGGATTGTTTTTTCTTTTGATTGACTATGACCTGGACGTCGAGAACCTTAACCAGCACTTTACCAACACATGTTTTCCCAAGCTTTTATTGTCATTACACTGTCACAAGTACAGAGCAACGAAATTCCCTCCCTGCATTTAACCCACCTCCTTGGGGAGCAGTGGACTGCCATTTTGCGGTGCCCGGGGAGCAGTGTGGGGTTAAGGGTCTTTGCTCAGGGAGTGGCAGTCTGTGGGAGTGGAGCTTGAACTCAAAACCTTTGGATTCCAAGAGCAATGTCCTAACCACTTGGGCGACAGATACCATGTTATTTTTTATGTTACACTATGTTCAATATTCTATCTAAAGCCCGTGGTCCCCAGCTGTTCTGTTTGCCATCTTACTGATTAACATCTGACAGCCTTCTTTATTACTGATCACTGCCAGCACTACCCCATCATTCTTGTCCCATGGAAGATCTCAGGTATTTCTTCATTAATTTGAGCTCGGAAAAGCTGGGCTCTGCAGATGCAACAATCACAGGAAAAGTGCAGGCCATGAGGTCATTCATGCTTTGTGAAATCTGGAAAGTGTTCCATCTCTGAAGCCAGTACACTGTCATCACTATAAGGCTCCCTAAGATAAGTTTGTTATGGAGAAGTTTTTACTAGTCTTTCTTCATCTGTGTGTCAATCTGTTTTTTAAAAATATTGTTCTGGGGGCCCTGTTGGAACCCCCAGTTGCTCTGGGAGATCATTTAGTACACTTATAGCTGAAGTTTAGTTGGGAAGGAACATAAATGGGTCTCAAAGACACAATCTTCTATAGGTTTAGCAGGGTTGTATGTCCCAAAAACCACCATTATTTACAAAAAAATACAAAAGAAATTAGAACAACTGGGAACCCTCTTAAGTCTGGCAGTAAGGACAAATTCAGCAATCAAGACTAGCCAGAGAAATTGCCAAGTTCCCAATAGCATTAAAGGGATAGTTCGGTATTTTTGACATGAATCTGTATGGCATCCCCATCACCAGTGTCATGCAATCACACTGACTTACCCCTGGCA
>NW_015150645.1:984087-987089 GCF_000732505.1 Cyprinodon variegatus
GTAGTGAATGGGGCAGGTGGGCTCTCTCCATCCTCCGTAGGAAGTAAAAGCACCTCTGTGCCATTTTTCGACCGGTGAGGTGGTGTTCATTGACCTGGTGAGGTTGTTGTGAGGTGCACCACCAGGAATTTGGTGCTTCTGACCACCTCTAGAGCTGAGCTGTTGATGAGCAATGGAGCGTGTTTAGGCCTGTTTTTCCTCAAGTTGACGATGATTGCCATGGTCTTCACCATATTCAGGATCAGGCTGTTATCTTTGAACCAGTCCACCAGTTGCTCTACCTCCTCTCTGTAGTCCAGGTCGTTGTTGTCTCTGATGAGGCCCACCACCGTGGTGTCTGCAAACTACACAATGTGATTGGTGGTGAACCTGGGGATGCAGTCTTGTGTCAGCAGGGGGCTCAGGAGGGAGCCTTGAGGGGAGCCTGTGCTTACGGTAAAGACATCAGAGGTGTTTTGTCCAACCCGGACTAACTGAGGGCTGTCGGTGAGGAAGTCTTGCAGCCAATTACAAAGGGGTATGTTGAAGCCCAGCTGTTCCAGTTTGCCCATCAGATGCTTTGGGATGATGGTGTTGAAAGCTGAACTGAAGTCTTTAAGTAAGTCCAACTGAACATTTAATTTAAATCAGATAAATGGACTAAGACGTTCACCTAATCACACTTACTAATATGAAAACATGTATACACTACATTTATTTACATACATCAACTCTATGCCTAAGTGAAAACTTAAAGGGATCCACAATTAGTTTTAACAATAGAACAAAACAATAAATTTAAAAATACTGTAGCTGTTTAGCTTTAATAAATGTAAATAACTGATTGTCACAGGGAGTTTGCCACAAAAGGCAATTTTATTTTTTATTTTTATGAAAAAATACATCCTTACCCATTATCCATGCAATTTGCACCTAGCCAGCCATTTGTATTCTCAACATGATCCTAATGGGCTTCAGATGCTGATATAGGTTAACATGTGTGATACATTTACAAAACCCACCACCAGAATCAATGTTAAAACGATAGCTGGCTGGATTTTAATAACAGAGACGGATACAGAGCTCTGTGCAGCAACCCCCAGGGTGGAACGGATCAATGCAATGCATGAGAACTGTTTCAAGAATCCATCAAATAAAAATAAAAAAAACCTGTCAAGTGTTTTAGACACATATTCACATTAACCGTAACAAACAGCACACCGGGGTCTTAAATCAAAGTCTGGAGCCTGCGTCAGTACAGTCCTAACTGGTGCATACGAAGAACTGTATTCAGGTCATCAATATCTCATTATCACAGAACATGCTGATGGCGGTCTAATCCCGGAGTTTTTTGGGCTGATTGGAAACTGTAATGGCCCTGCAAACATTCTTCAGACTGGAGGAAATGGAGCACTTGTTAGAGTTATTTCTCAGCAATACATTAATGATCCTCTGCTCTATTGTGAGTGATTACAGCTAGGGTACTTAAAATAAGCTTCAGTGTTTGTGTTCATGAGAGCAGGGAACTCATACAGTGCATCCAGCGTGTATTCAAAGTACAGTTAATTTACAGTTATCCTTCAAATGATTTTAAAGCAATCTCTTTCTTGAAATTCTACACACAAAACCCAAATGTTTTTTTTTTTTTTTTGAAACTGAGGTAAATCTATTCAAGATAGAAAAATAGGAAATTACATTCCTGTAAGTATTTAGCTAAAATTATCTGTAACTCTTGCCTAGGAAACTCTGTAGGGTTTCCTAGGCAAGGCTTCAGGGATGAGGTGAGTAGATCCAAAAGGGATGCAACACCTCTGATAAATGGAAATAATTTAATACCAAAACAGTCTGTTGAGGGTGTACACGGCCTTCTGCCTGGCGCTTGAGGATAGGGACTAGGAATAAAAGGCAAATAATGAATTAAAAGCACACAGAACAAACAGTAAAAGGTCAAATCAATAGCAGTATGGAGTATATTTCCATCACCTTTGAAAGTAACTAATACATTTTGAAAACTGAATTCAAAAAAAGCAATCGACAAATTGAACTTTCAAATACTGTTTAATCCAAAAAAAGCAAAAAGGGTTCAAAGCTGTTTTTTCACGTTTTGTTTTTCTTTCATATTACTTTTTCAACTGTCGTTTTCTTATTTTTTTCCCCACATTTCTGTTGTGAACATTTTAACAAATTGCATTTGTTTCAAATTGCATTTTTCAGATTGCATCTTCTTCAGATTTTTATCCTCTTCAATCTGGGGTTGGGCTTTCCTCTATGTGGTGAGTTAAGATGCATTTCTATTGGTCACTGCATTTACATTAGCAATTTTATTGGTCATTGTGTGCGTCAAAAGCTTTCATTTAAATTTGACTTCAGGTGAAGAGAAGGTGCTCAGTGGCGAAATGGGTAGCACTGCTGCCCTGCAGCAAGAATGTTTCGATTCCCAGCCCGGGGTGTTTCTGCATAGAGTTTGCATGTTTCCCCTGAGCATGCGTGGGTTCTCTCTGGGTACTCCAGTTTCCTCCCACAGTCCAAAACATGACTGTTAGGTTAATTGGCTTCTCTAACTTCTCCTTAGGTGTGAGTGTGTGTGTGAATGGTTGTTTGTACTGTTTGTCTCTGGCGACCTATCCAGGGTGAACCCGCCTCTCGCCCGTACAAGCAAAAGATAAGCATCAGCACCCCTCATGACCCCAGCCCCCAGCAGGGATCAATTGTGACAGAAAATGGATGAATGGAGAGAATGCAATGGTGTCAAAAGTACACACATTTGTTACTTAAGTAGAAGTTTAGATACTGCAGTTTAAAAACACTCTGGTAAAAGTTGAAGTATTAATTTGCCCTCTTTACTCAAGTGAAAGTGAAAAAGTATGTGCTCCAAAAACTATTTAAATTATAAAAGTATAAAGTAACCTTTAAAAAAAACCCAGACAGATGGCACTTTATGAATTGAAAGCTTAATTTTTCGACTATTTCAAAATATTGTTTGAGATAGGGCCAAGGATGAGGGAGGTCTTGTTGGTCTCCGG
>NW_015150645.1:987312-1003088 GCF_000732505.1 Cyprinodon variegatus
TATGACTCATCCAATTACACTAGTTTTCACTAGATGTGGATGGAGCCAATGATCTGCATTGGATGGAGCACATGACATTAAATAAATAATATAAACATAAAACCGAAGCCAAGAGTAACGGGAAAAACGTTTGCTTTATAAATGTAAGGAATAGAAAGTATGGATAGTTGTATGAAAATGTAATGAGTAGAAGTTAGAAGTAGGAAGAAAAATAAGTAATGGAGTAAAGTATAGATACATAAAAAGTATACTTAAATACAGTAACAAAGTATTTGTACTTTGTTACTTGACACCTCTTAGAGAATGTTATCTGTAAAACACAATTTGAAACAAATTCAATTTCTAAAACCTTATCTAAATAAGAGAAACATGAAAGAAATGAAAATATAAAATCAGTGCAAAAAATGTTAAAAACGTAAAAGAAAAATGGCAAAATTATTCTAATCCATTTTTTTTCTCTTCTTTTTGATAAAACATTTTTAAAGGTTAATTTCTGGATTGCAAATTTTCAAATTTTAGTCTACCAAATGTTTTTTCTGTTTGCATCAATAACAGAACAAAATTCACTCCATACAGCTGAAACATAAATCTAGTAGAAATGGAAATAAATGGATTTTAGCCTTAGAATAGGAAAGAGGTTTCCGAGTTTTTTATTATAACACATAAAGATGAGCTGTATGCTGTTATAATTTGATCTATTTACTTTTCTAACTTTATAGTACTAACTATACTGTACTAAATTATAAAATTGAATGTTTATCATAACCATTCAGGCTGTTGTTTTAAACTATACTTCAATTTGCCTCATTGCCATCATAATACATTGCTAAGTGTTTATCTGTGACAGATAGAGTCGTGACTGCATCCTCGGCATTGACCTTTTTCCCTTGAACCTCTAAGATGTGTGTGTGAGTGCATTTTAGTGCTACTGAAGTGATTTGCTAGCCAAATAGGGAGGTGTGCTGGCCCAACAGCTCCCTGCTGAGTGGTGCCAGTGCAGGGTTCCCCGGCTCAGAAGGTCCCAACAGATGGCTTTGGTGGTGCGCACCGGAAACATAGCGATGATATTCATGGCTGAATCAACAAAGTCAGGAAAAGCCACAGGGTGCAGGATACCAGTCATCTGGAGGGTTTTTTTTTTCTCTTCAATTTCTTTTTTTAATATTTATCATGTTATGTCTGTCAAACAGCAGGGTGCAATTATGAAAAAGTAATTATGGTGTGTTTGACTGAGCACATTGTAGAAAAGTGTCACCAACCCATAAAATGTTTTCAGTCCAAATGGAGTGACAGTGTGCCGTTGGCTGGATTATCAGAAAGCCTCTGAATGCAAGTTACGTGTTTACTGTATACATCCATCATCTATTTACAATTGGTGAGAAAAAGCTGCCACCACTGACAGATAAAATGTGAAAGGAATAAATATAATTTCCATCAAAAGAAGCTTTGGCAGCAGCAGTGTGAGATAATTAGTGAGTGGCAGAGCTCCGTTGGGACTCGAGCTCTGAGAGGCTGTGATTCCCCATAAGGAAAGGGGTCCTAAGCCACGCAGTTCAGCTCATTAGCAGCTGACAAAACAAAACACATTAAAAAGCTAATCAAGAAGTGCTTGACGGGCACAACAAAATAAGGAAAGAAATAATAAGTTAGATTTGGGTTGAGTGTCAAGCCTCTTTACTAAAGCAAATGTGTTGATTTCGGTCCTCTCTGAAAATCTTTCTGGCCAGTTACAGAAATCCCAGATCTTGTTAAGTGAGGAGTTTTATTTCTGCACTTAACACATTGGGATATACTGACTTTCTTCATGTTGTTTTTTGGAAGTTTTCAATATGCTATTTTTTTAGTTTGAATTAAATATTTTTTGAATAATATAAATGTTCCCTCCTAACATTGACAGGAATTCTAGGTGCAGCCAAAATCTTAAGGAAGACTGGCTTGAGAACCAGCGGATCTCATCATTGCTCATCATTGCTGTTTGCCGAAGACATGGCTCTGTTGCATATCTCCTGCCAAGACCTACAAGATGCACAGGGGGGGTTCGCAGCCGAGTGTGAAGTGGCTGGGATGAGCATCAGCTTCTCCAAGTCTGAGGTAATGGTTCTTGACTGAAAAAAGATGGTTTGTCTCCTTCAGGTTGCCTCAAGAGGAGGAGTTTAAGTATCTTGAGGTCCTTTTCACAAGTGAGAGGAGAATGGAGTTTGAGATGCTAGACAGATCAGTGTAGTTGCTGCTATAATGCGAACGCTGCATCACTCTGTCGTAGTTAAGAAAGAGATTAGCAAAAAAGCAAAGCTCTCAATTTACCATTCGATCTTCATTCCTATCCTCACCTATGGTAATGAAATCTGGATCATGACCGAAAGAATAAGATCCTGATACAGGAGGCTGAAATGAGCCTTCTCTGCAGGGTAACTTTGTGGTCCCTTACAGATGAGGTGAGGAGCTCGGTCATTCGGGAGGGGCTCAGAGTAGCACAGCTTCTTCTCCACATTGAAAGGAGTCAGCTGAGGTGGCTTGGGCATCTTTGGGAGGTGTTCCAGGCATGTCCCACCTGCAGGAAGCCCAGGGGATGACCCAGGACACGTTGGAGGGACTATGCATCTTGGCTGGCCTGGGAGTGCCTTGGGCTTCCCCCAGCAAAGCTGAAGGAAGTGTCTGCGGAGACTGAAGTCTGGGAGTCTCTACTGAGACTGCTGCTGCAATTCTTTCTGGACGCATAACTTGTTGCTTAATTGTCTATGTTTATTGTCAACAAGTATATTTCGGATCTGAAGTATATTTTGAACTTTGGATATTTTGACATGAGTTCCAGTTTTACATTCGCTATGAAGAGTAGATAAAGTTCAATTTCTAATACAGAAAGAACTTTAACAGTTCAGCTCTTCTTCAATGTGGAGCATTTAGTGCAATTAGTGCAAAAAGGCCTGTCTGTGACTGGCCAGTCGGTGTGGTTTAATTATATACAGTTAAATATGGCATTAGCGCAGTGATGGAGCCGAGTGAGCAGGGATCGGACCGAGCTTTTGCACAGAGTGGATAGAAATGTTGTCCAGCCTATAAAAGAAAGGAGCAACATAAGAGCACAGGTAGTGGAGCAGAGTTTGTCAGAGTTAAGCCAATGAAGAGCAAAGGGCTATGGATTTAAACACGGCACATTAATTTTACTGCGTCCGTAGACTGGTAACTGCGTGCTTGTGTCAGTGGCACAAAAAAAAAAAAAAAAGATGTCGACTGCGAACAGAACTACGCAATAGTTTAGATGTTATTACTCATTTAAAGATCTTTGGTTTGAGCCATGGCTTTTAACCAACACCTGTAAGCCAGGGGGTCAAAACCCTGCCAAGCATTAAGCACATAGCCAAACACCCAGCCTCACTGTAGGGCAAAGGCAGAGAGTTTAATGGGTGGATAGCTCCCATATTTGGTGGGACTTGAGATGATGGTATATAAAACAAATTACATTTGCTAGAGTTACAATCACAAGCGTAAATTTGTGAAGGACTGGTGTGGACATATCCCCACCAAATTTGGCCAGGTGGGGACCTTGCTCACCAATAATTTTAGCTTTTTCCCCCCTGTCCGCTCATTTACTTTAGCCAAAGGTAACAGAGTTTGGGTGCAGCTAACTGTGTTCAGAGCATTTTGAGTCAGTTTTTTTTTACCTCTCTCGCGCTGCTCCCGTGTCACACCTACCAGTCTAACATTATCGGATCTTACGCTTTGAGACATCTGATTTGTGGTCGCATTTCAAGTAAAAGTCAGGAAACAGGTTGTTTTTTTTTTATTTAGAGATGCCACTGAAAAATTTGTTCGCTAGACATACAGAGCTTTTTCAGGTAAAAATGGCAAGCTTCTTGCATTATATTAATATAATGCAACAAGCTTGAGAAAACATAGTTTAAATGTTGTGTTCTTTACTAGTCAAAAAAGCTGGGATTCTCAGAGGACCATGACTCATGGTTACAGGGGAAAATAACATGTTTTTGAATTGTACAGACAGAATCAGACTGTATATCGTGAAATTTTGTTTCTGGCTTCCTTATTTTAGGAAAGAGGTTCATAAATCAAGAACAGCACAAAGAGAAATAGGGAGAGCCTCAGATTTAAAGGTGAAACAGATTTACTAGGATATGCAATATGCAATAAGATATTTCTCCAGGTTTACTAGAAAGCTTACAAGAAAAAAAAATAAATTTAAAATTCAGCATATCAATATTTTTCTGGATGGATGAATGGAATTTAAATTATACATTCTAGGGATGCATGACATATCAATTTTGGCAATGGAATCTGCTGTTATTCCTTACTTTTTTATACATTTTTTGGGCCCTATATTGTTGGGATCTGGAGGTCTTGTCCACTTTCTCCACCAGAGGGCGCACGAGATCTCCTGGGGGCATGAGCTGACTGCAACACCTGTCTTCAATCTGCTCATCAGAGAAAACCTAGAGAGAGGACTCAGTCTGGAATCTGCCTGCCTGCACTCAGTAAGCCTCCGCCTCTGCCCTCAGCCTGCCGACTAGCCTCTGGACCCTCAAGGTTCCCCCTCTCTGCAGCTCCGCTCAACCACAGAACAGGTATTACCTTGAACATCTGAAAACCTGCAGTAAACTGAGATCAATACTAACCTCTCTGTCCTCCTCAGTGGAAAACCCCCTCGTGACCAGTCAACCAACCAGGACCAGTTCATATTATTGTACTTCTTTGTAAATAAACCTTTGAACTTTTTCTGTCTCTCGAGTGATATCTGCATGTGGGTTAGACGCCTAGATCCCACTATGACATATATATTCAATAAACTAAAAGGGATCTATGTAACTATCTACAAATATATATATATATATATATATATATCAGTGTATTAGGTTCTCCTGTGTTCTCACCAATAGGAAAGGATTCAGTAAATATATGTTTCAGCTCATTTTTGGAAAATACAAAAACCTAATTGAAGCGTTCGGGTCCAGTAACAGGCATGTCCATCAGCCTATAACTGAGTGTCCCAACCAACTTTCATTACAAAGTTACACCCTTGCTTACAGCTACCAATTTCTTTGCTGTTTTTTGAAATATGAAATGAAATATTATTACAGCTAAAACAGTATCCTTTACAGAAGCAGTAAAATAAGATATGTATTTTCTTTTTGTAATTCTGTTAACTAGATTGAATGCCATTTTATATAACAAAATAAAAAATAATAAAATCAAGCAACCATAGGGAAGTATAGAATGCCTGTAAAATGTGGGCCGAAATAATTCAGTATTTTCTCACACTCCGGTAGGAAAATAAGAAGCTGGCTCCCCGACAAACATCTACGTCGTTAGAATTCAAAGCAGACTGAAGTAATTCATTGCTGTTCAGACTTAATTACTTGTATTATGATTTACATATATATTATGCTGCATGTATATGTCACATTAGCAAATATCAAGTAACATTTGGAGCCCAGTTTGGTTTGGGAAAACATATGAAGAGAATCCCACCTAATGTTTTCTAAATCCTGTTATGTACAATGAACTCATGACCCCATGTGTCCATGAGGAATCCTACAAGTTGGCTGCTAGTCAGTTTTTCCAGTAACCACACGATAAACTCCTTATCTGTGAAGTCAACACTTTGGCCCTCTGTTTCCCTTTCCTAACTGAATCCTTCAAAGATTATTGCTCAGTTTATATATAAGGTGAGGATGCATTTAAATTATGGCTTTCATTTCTAGGTGCATAACTTGGCGCGTATTTTTTATTTATTTATTGTCAGCAAGAATATTAAATGTCTGTCACATCCAAGGGGGGTAATGTCATTAAGGTGTTTGGCCCACATGCAGACATAGTTGGAGAACAAGAAGCACTTTAAGATGTTTATTTAGGCTATACACAGATATAAATAGCTCACTAGGTGAGCTGAAGGTTAGGTTCGGAACATCAGTGTTAGGAGAACGGCAGGTACACGTAACCTATCTGGGGAGGGTGAGTGAAAGAAGGGATTCTGCGACTTACTGATTTCCAATGGGAGGAGATGGCTGATCAACAGGTGAGTTAGCGGATGGAACATAGGCGGGAGCCCAAGCAGCACCTAGGTGGAGACAGGTTCGAGGGGCAGCTGAAGGAACCGGCGTGAATCCAGGAAAGGGGGGTATCTTGTCTGGATTGGTAGCACCAGGGGGGCTTGTGCAGAATCTGAACAGCAGGGATTCAGGAATCAGTCCTCAGCGCACAGAGACATGACGGGTGAGAAATCCAAAGCACAACGAACTGAGAGATAGGAGACAGAGTTAGAACTCGGAATCCGAAACGTTTAACTCACAGAAACGGAGAACTGTCGACTGGACAGTGGCCCAGGCGTACCAGCTATTATCATAATCCAGCCAGTGTTAAAAAAAAAACACTCTACAGCCTCAAGATTGTGTACCAAATGAGTTCATTCAGATTAATGTGAAGCGATGCTACAAAAAATTGTATCTGTTGTTAGAACAAACAATAATTCAGTGATACTGAAAATGGGTCACGCAACTGTAAATACAAAACTGAGGTATGCATTGATTTTGCTTCTCTCCCAATGTTCGAGTCAGCAGGGGTGGAAAGTAACGAATTACATTTACTCACGTTACTGTAATTGAGTACTTTTTATGAGTAATTTGTAACTTTCTGAGTCGTTTTTGAAATATGTAATTTCTACTTTTATTGGAGTAAATTTTAACCTAAGTAGTTTTACTTCGCTACATTTAAAACCCCCTCACGTTACTGAGTAAAAAAATAAAAAAATAAAAAAAAAATACTGATGGTGAAAAAATTAAATGCGGCCGGAAATTTAAATCCCTGTGTCACGGAACCGACAATTAATCGCCATTAAAAAATGGAAGAAGACCTTTGACTTTTAACAGCACTTTATTTACACAATTCAAACATATAAACAATTGATGTAAGAACAAGTGTCAGTCAAAATGACTATTAAAGTGAAACAAGTGTCAGTTAAAATGACTATTAAAGTGAAACAAGTGTCAGTTAAAATGACTATTAAAGTGAAACAAGTGTCAGTTAAAATGACTATTAAAGTGAAACAAGTGTCAGTTAAAATCATTAAATGAGGAGCTTGTTGATAACAGTGGGATCCTGTTGTGTTTTACCGTAGTTTGATTTCTGGTATCTTTTGGGCATTTAATTTTGTGTGCATTTTGAAAACTTTAAAATGTAGTTTCAATTTCTTTATTCCTATCATGGTGTTGTCTGTTGGACACTAGGATTGAAAATTGTTTGCACTTTAAGGTACAGGTTGTGACTGTCCTTGTGCTGTGAGGAAGTATGTTCTTTAGCCCAGCTGATCTTTTGCAAGTGTGGATGTCCATTGAAATATGACTTGAAATCGATTAAAACGAATGGTGGTCAATTCGATTCATGACTCATCCTTTTTTGCATTAAATAACTCAAAGTAACTAAGTAACTTTTACTCAAATTACATTTTAAATGAAGTAATTTTGTACTTTTACTTGAGTACATTTTGAGATGGGTAATTTTACTTTTACTCTGAGTAGAATTTAGGCAAAGTAAAGATACTTTTACTCAATTAGAATTTTTTAGTACTCTTTCCACCTCTGCTTATAAACCATCAGTATTTTACTAGTATGATAAACACACATTAAGTTATACTTATGAAAGTAATTTAAGTTAAATTCCAATCAGTTTATTTACGGTATATAGTACTAATGCACACTGCATGTCATCTCAAGGCACTTTACAGAGATAAGTGAATCAGATAATGCGATCAAATTAATACAAAGTTTTCTACATAAATATTTTTATATATAAATACTTTATATGTTAGAAGGAGGACTTTAAATACTATTGTGGTTTTAACGGGAAGCCAATGAAGAAAACCTATAATGAGAGAGATATAAAGTATCACTGTAATTTTAATCAGAAAGTTTTTTATACAGATTTAATAAGCCAAGAAAGCCAGATCTTATTACTAGAAGGTTTACCTTGCACGACAGCTTCTAGATATTGAGTATTAGAAGAAGGCATGGACCAGTAGGAATTTCATATCGAGTAATAATCTTATGCAAAAATGTTATATGCCATTGGTATCATGATGGTAGCTCTAATTTAGTCTATTTTGAAATGTCTGAATTATAGAAAAAGGAGAAACAACACTGCAAAATCTAGAATTAAGTCAAAATTTCTTAAATTAAGCTTATTCGCTCCCTTAATACGAGTTGGTAAATAAGATAATGTGCCAATGGAATGAGTATTATTAATCTTTAATTAAGATAATTTGATAATATGCACTTGAAACAAGAAAGAGCAATTGTTTCTTTTTTTATTTTAAATGTAAATAGTCTTGTTCCATTGGTAAAGGGTCTCACTAACATCCTCAATTCAAGAACAATTTGACTTACTTTTAAGAAAAAAATGACTTATTTAGATTTAATTTTTCAAAGTGAATGAAATGCCTGTTAAATTATGGGCTGATCTCAGCATAATCTGTAAACTCATAGTTAACTTTAACAGTCAGTGGAAGTTGTTTTTAGAACAAAAGAAGCAACAGAAATTACAAGAATGAACAAATATACACAGCATACATACATATGACTTTAGACAGTTTTGGGGCTTTTGCATTTCAATCAAAACTAATCAAATATGCAGTCCAAACATATCAGAGGGCTCTGGTTGAGAGTTTGTGACCACAACAATCACCAACCGGCCTTCCACAATAACATGGTGGTATTGTTTGTTTCACTAGTATTTAACACCAAAGGTACCTTTTTAATAGTAAGGCAGCAAAAACTTTAACTTGAATTAAGCAAACAAGCTTCAAATGTGATATTTCTCTTTCAAGTTAAAGATTTGATTTTATTTCATTTTTCTGTGGCCTTCTCTAGATACTTTGTGCCCACATGGCTTCTCTGTGCTTTGTTTCAACATAAATGACACAAACATTTGTTTCCTCTCTTTGCATTCTTTCAGTGATCTCTGTATATATATATATATATGTATATATATATATATATATATATTTTTTTTTACTACTACTATATTTTTTACTACTACTATATTTTTGAACACTGCATAATATGTTTTTAGTTTTGGTGAAATTATCTTATTGTCACTGAACACAGACCACTTTTTTATGAGATGACATTTGTGACTTATGACTTGTTTGAAACTCATCCTAAATGAACTGAGTTGGAACGGAAATTATATGCACTTCCAAAAGACTCTCTTTCATGCCATCCCTTTCTGTAGCTGCTACAAAATGTGCAGCTGGGTCACATGACCACTAATACCAAGTCACAAAGCAGGTGAAATGAGTTTTATAAAATAATAACAATGAGCTGAAAATATGATGAGACAAGATTTATGTTTCCATATCAATTTCCCAAAGTTTTATTCATAGATTAAAAAAAGATTATCTCTTAATCCTCCTTTTCAAAATGTCAAACATATTATGATGCTGAGTTATGTAAGCTCCACAGGGTGTATTATGTTATGTGAAAGAACAGTAATGGCCTTAATAAAAGGCCTTTTTTTTACCTTACTTTGTTGGACTTGTACGATCAGACAGATGGTACATTCCCCTTCAATCCTCAAGAGGAAAATAATTTCCTGAAACTAACCAGGGTAAACATATACTGCCAGACTGGTCTGAAACTCACTGCTGATGACCCTGCAGTTAATGGTCTCTTTGTTTTGCTTTGGCTTCAGCTGAACATTTGATCATAGAAAATGTGCATCCCGGTCCAGATGGGTTGGTTGGTGATTAATCTTTTTGTTGACTTTTACTTAAAGTATGTTATTTAAGGCGCTCATTGTATGTGAGCTTATTTCATATAAGCTTGCTTACCAAACGATCTTATTTAGAATAAAAAACAGTGTTGTATCTATATATTTCTGGGGAAGTTGCTGAAATTCTGGTGTTTGTTTTGGTCCAATGAGAATTTCTTCACAACACACTATTGAAGCAATATTCCATTGTTACAAACTGGATGAATCTTTGGAAGATGCACCTCATGCACGTGTAGGTGTGCATGAATATCTGTGATGGTATGGGACTAATTCTTTTATAGAAAACCCATGTTTCTTATCTTATTAAAAAAAAAAAAAAAAACGGAAAAACACCCAAATGCAACAAAATAATCTATTTTCCCAAACGCATTTTTTGTGTGTAAAGAAATAGGATCAGAAAGGTGGGACTCATTATTATGGGAGCAATATTGTTTCAAGATTATTTGCAAATGTGTTTGGAGATTTGTGTGTTTGTGTCTACATTTGTGTGTGTGCAGTGGGATTTGAAAATGAGTGAGGAGATTTTTCTGTCTGTACGAGTATCTGCAAATGTGTAAAATAACTTGTCTGTAATTGATTTGTAAATTTGTAAAAAATCCACAAAACTGTATTCAGATCTACAAATGTGTGTTAAGATTTGCAAATGTGTACTAAGATCTACAAATGTGTAGATCAGTCTTTAAACATACACAGTCACTTAAGTCTGAAGTATTTTCGCTTCAACACCCAGAAATACAGACAAATCATTGGTTACAAGTCAAGCAGTTTCTAGGTTGGCTCTTTTTACACACAAGATTTTTGCTACACTTCAGTGTGAGATCTGCTAATGCTTAGAGAGATTCGTGTACGTAATATCTTGATTACACACAGACACAACACTCTCTGCACACATTTGCAAATAATTTTGCAACAATATTGCTCCCATACACTATATAGTAAAACAGTGGAGTTCAGAATTAGGTTTTAACCTTTCTATTATCAAGAGTAGGTATACGTATCAGGTTACTAAAGTAAACAATCTTGTAAACATGCATGAAAACATGGATCCCCCCCATTTCCAACACAAAACGAAACGTAACCATCGATTTTGTCCTGGCATGTCTGGAGAAAAGGGATTCTCAAGTTACTCCTCTCACAGTAAATGTAAAGTCGTATCCAACCATTGTGAGTAGACGGGGCTCTCTCCGTAGAGAGGCCCCTTGATGTTAACTCGATCCAGTTCATCAGTATATTATACCATAGTTGGCCATAACTTCTAAGGTCAATTTATAGAACATCTTGTTCTCTGCTGTTCTTCGGAATTCTCTGACACAAAAACAACACAAAAATAAATAAAAAAGGACCAGTGTTGGGCATGTTACTTTGAAAAAGTAATTAGTTATAGTTACTAGTTACTTCTCCCAAAAAGGAACTGAGTTACTAACTGAGTTACTCCACAATAAAAGTAAGTAGTTACTAATAAAAATAACTATTGCGTTTCTTTTGCGTTTCTCGCCCCATAACCCTCACCACACGGCCCCCACCTTCTCGCCATGTTGCAAAAGCCAGCTGAATAGAGTGGACGACAAAGACAAGTACCTGCAGAGAGTTTTGCATTTATTGCAATTCAAAGTAAATGACATCGGGGGGAACGCTATCTGACTGGCCTATAAACCCCATCAGATAGCGTTCCCCATGCTTAAGATGGGGGGAACGCTATCTGATGGGCCTATAAACCCCATCAGATAGCGTTTCCCCCTGCTTAACATGGTTGTACTCAGGATCTCTTCTTTCGTGCCTGAGATAGGAAGTTTTGTTTTATTGGATTTGATTAAACTTTTAAGCCTCTCCATTAAGGTTGGGAATTGATAAGATTTTCTTGATTCCGATTCCCTTATCAATTCTGTGAAATGATGTGATTCCTTATCAATTCTTATCGATTCTCGTCACAGTCATCTAAATCTAATGGAGAAGGCATCCGTTTAATGAAAAAGAATTACTGTACAATTTCAGGAAATAAACTCATCTCCCCGTGATTTAAATAAACGAGCGTCACCTTTCTCTACCAGTAGTTCTAATTAAACATGCAAGCAAGGAAGGGCTGGATTACTGAGAAAGGCAAACTCCCCTAATAGCCCCAAAGAGAGGTAGGAAATTAGTTTATTTCCAATAATGGCCTATGATTTACTATTAACCACATTAAGCACTGCCAGTGATATAAAACTAGCTACTTACCTCCAGAGTTGCTTCCATGCTGGTGGTAACTTTAGATTTTAAGATGTAAGCTGTGTTGTGTGCGCAGGTGTTTCTGCATGTTGGATGTATCACCTCCCGTGGATCTAATTGCCACTTTGCAATGATTTAAAGGCACCTTGTTGCCATCTTTATCTTCCTTAAAATGAAGTCAAACTTTTAAACGGTTTACCCGATGGGATACCATTTTTTTGTTTTGCCTTTTCTAGACTTACGCCTGGTCACGTCGTACTTGCTTATATATATATACACGTGTATATATATATATATATATATATATATATATATATATATAAGTTTAATTTATCTTTTTTTATTATTTATTTGAAATTATAGCTGCTGAGAAAGACGCCCTTTTTTAAAATTATTATAATGTTTAACAAAACTCCTGAAAATAATAACACAAAAGACAAGCAACAATCAAAATATTTTACTATATGGTGCTCAGGCCCCAGTGGAAGATAAGTAGAAATGTATGATATTATGATTAAACAGATGAATTAAAATTGGTATGTCTTCCCATCCTGGGACCTGATATTGGTGGATTCAAGGCTGAAGGAGCCAGATGAAAACAAGGATGATGGAGAAATGCGGTGGAGGGGAGCTGCTGCTTGATGAAGCATAAAGCGATTTGTGGATCAGTACTTTTTTATATAACTGAGTTCTTGGTGATGATTGGCCATTGCAGAGATGGGCCCAGTGCCTATAGGCTTGCAGCAGAAGATCATCAGAGAGTAAGTGGATAAAAGGTGAGGCTTAATTCAGACTTTAAGTCTAAATTTTAGCTCAAGGTTAATTAGTTATCAATGATGGGCTATCTTTTTTTAAAACTCAAGTTTCTATAACAATAGAAACGATCATCAAAATAACTATTTAGATTTTAGTCAGTATAAATAAGTAGTTTTACTCCTCTGCTTTTCAGGATGACATTTACTTCACTTTAGGAACTTTAAATGAAATGGTAGCCTTCTAGCAATCTTGGCATAATGACAGTGATTGCCATGTATTTTTATTCTTTAATCATGAATGATGTTGAAAATTTAGGTTAACACCAAAATGTCCAACTTTTTATATTCTAATTTATTTAGAACCATACAGTACCTGTATTCGGGCACTTTTCAGTGTGAAACAAAAGTTCCAACCTCATTCATTATTCTAACATGGTATAAAAACCAAAAAGGGGAGAGTAAAAAATTTAAGTAAAAAAACAAAAACAAATATGCAATGACTGTTTTAAATAAAGTATTAATATGGAGGACGCGGGTAAAACAATACCTGCAAACAATTAATTTCAGGCCCAAATGTACTGTACTGGTCTGTCCATGTATTATTCTACTCTGGTCTGTTGGTCTGTGTGGGTTTGTTTCATTTTGCTAGAGAAAAACTGAGCTATAAAGTGAAGTCAGTGTAAATATCAGTTAGTGCCAACCTGTATCTGATCTTTCTGCAGATGGTTATAGATTGAATACCCACACACTCAGCATGAAAATACTTGGGTCTTCTTGGATGAGTTTAGACTGATAAAGTTCAGGTGGAGGCTCTGCAGTGGCTTCACCTGAACACCCTCAGCCTCTTATCCTAAGGGGATGAATGTTTGAAAACAGTGTGAACTCGGAGTTATGCTGAAATGTTAAAGCAGCTTTCCGATAGACCTGCAATCAGTATGATAAATGATCAATAAAAAAAAGCATGCTTCACATGGATTAAAGAGAAAACCAACTGAGGTCTGGGATTCCTGGCAGCTTCATTATTGACCTTTGAAGTAAAAGTTTTGGCTGTTGGCTTTCTCTTCTCTGCAACCCTCACTTTGGGGAAACAGGTTTAAAAAGTGAGAAAGTAAGAAAAAAATCTATTTGAGAATTTTCTGCATTTTTGAGTTTACAGACCTAACAGAACCTAATGATGAGGTTAAAATACAAAATATTTAATGGGATTTAAGTCCATCCCCACGTCAGTCTGAAGTAGAGCGAATCGCTCAGTCAGGACGTCCATTGATGAACTAAATTTCCAGACGTTGGATTGCGTTTCCTGCACTTTTGTAACAAATTCTTTTCAATCAAAAGTCATAATGAATATGAGCATTCAGTAAAAAAATTACCATAAAACAAATGAATAAATATTTGTTCACTCCTACTTATGATAGATTCAAAGAAAATGATTTAAGGTGAATAGTCAGGAGCAGGCATAAATGTTGCTTGTTGTCTCAAAATAAACACTTTACAGGTTTAAGCACTTTACAAGTATACAACCAAAGTTCCTGGAATGTTGGTGCAATACATGTACTATAACTATCTAACAACTTTAACCCAGCATGCATAGTGGCTCAGTAACAGAAACAGAACCAGAGGTAAGCCAGGAGCAGGCCTTTAACCTCAAAGTGTGCAGCTTAAACCATCTGCTTCTGATAAACTGCAACTCTGGTGTTATCTGCTCATGCACTCGGGACATAAAACTGACCCGAGGCCAGTTACTCTTCAGCCAGAAAACACTCCTACTTAAAATACCTTTTTTTATTTGCTAAATCCAAATAGAACAGGAAACTTGACGTTTTTCATTAATCTTGTCTTTTTATAGTCTTTATCTCTTTGATGATTGAGCTGACTTGAAAATAAGCTCATTCCTCTAATATGCTAAGAGATTCACACTCCTGCAAATGTTGCCATGCTAATGCAGATAAATCTTTTTGAATTCGGACTCTTAAAACATAAGCCTGTCCGTTGTTTTACTCCAATTTTTAATGTATGTGTTTCTGTATCTGCCAATAACAGTTTAACCCCTTTTTTTTTACCATGTTGGACATAAATAGGCTTCTGGGGTACTATAAAAAGTAATCAGCTTTTAGTTTACTTATCAGTCTCCTCTGCTGGGAGCAGTGGGCTGTCATTGTGTGGCGCCTGTGGAATATGTGGCAAACAGAATTGAGTAATAACTGTTACTGATTGGGAGCAGGTGTGAACAGAAGTACAGTAGCTAGAAGGGAGCTGGGGGAAGGAGAGAGTAACAAATGAATAAAAGAGGGCTTAAATACCGGTATAACAAGAAAATAATTGAGACTAACTATTGACTAGCAAACACATAATGACATAAATCCAAGTAAACTTGAACGCTTTCAAGTATCTAGCAGCTGAGGATTTTCTAGTACTCAAGGTTTAAGATCTTGATCTGAAAGGTGGATCTACTGTATCTTTTGTTTTTGGGGAATTTATGTCTCCCAGTATGTGTAAAACCTTAAATACTTGCAACAATATTGTTATTTCTTCTGATGTTCCAGCCAAAAACACTTAGAGTGCAGCAATACATTAACAAGTGGGCAAAAAGTCTTTCAGTCTCAAAAGTTATGAAGGAGATTTTTCTTTTCAATGGTGCTTCAATTTATGATGCTTTGTAGATATTTGCTCTTGGAGTGCTATCGATATATGATGGTAAAGCTCATCAATAGGGTTGAACTCTGGAGGCTGACTAGTGTTTTGCAAGAACATCTAGTCTTTGTTTCAGGCTTTATGTTGTTGATGGCCTGTTGTGTTTAGGATATTTTTTTCTGTTGAACAGAGGTTCAATTTGAGGGTCAGCTAAGTGATTAATGATATAAAGGGGTCTCATCAATATAAAACATTGTGCTAAATCCACATTTATAATTCATGCACATTTTGTGCTGTAAACCATGATGTTAATTTTGGACATTGAGGACCAATGTCCATGCCTATTGTTGGAGTTATTATGATTTCTGTTGTTTTTATCATTTTATTCATTTATATGTTTTATATTGC
>NW_015150645.1:1003805-1022477 GCF_000732505.1 Cyprinodon variegatus
TTCTCTGAGTTTCAGGAATTTGCAGATACCTGAGGAGGCTGGAGGTATTGAGTACCTCAGGACAACGAACTTCCCTGATGTGGGGCACCTGGAAGAAAGAAAGGTCCCCTGCTTTGGTCTGCTATGCTAAGCTGCTGAACATTGCAACTCAGCCCTTTCCAAAATGGGAATAAGCAGAGGTAATAATGTAGCAAATTTAGCCAAAGATTTTATTGCTAAATTGTTTGTCTTTCTGATTAATTTTGATAATTTAATATATTGACTATTATTTAAGACAAGCTAACAGGTTGAGATGCATGTTAAGCAATCCTGATGTTTTGAGTTGTTGTTTATAAGGCTAAAACAAGCTTTATATCACTAAAGGTTTAAACACTAGTATACCACCAATGTTCATGTGTTTACTTATATGCTAATTTGATTACCAAAATGTAACCAAACGGCCCTTTAAGAGGAGTCCCTTCATATCCGGTACATACTAGCTCAATCAAAGAACGTTAAGAAACAATTAAGTTGTCCATTAGCCAAAGACCACTTGTGGAGAGCTTCAGAAAGACCTATAATTAGCACTCAACAGTATGGCCTGTATGCATGCTCACCACACAAGGCTTGATTGCTGAAGAAAAGGCAATTTCAAGCTTGTTTGTCCGGTAAGATGAGTCCAAAATTGAACCTTTTGGATGCTATGGTATGCATCATGTTCGGAGGTCAAATGGCAGTGCACATCACCCTAAAAACACGATACCAGCAGTAAAGTTTGGAGGTGGGAACATCATGGTGTGGGGCAGCATCTTGTACTGGCAAACTTCAAATAATTAAGGGAAGGATGAATGGAAAAATTTACTAAGATATTCTTGATAAAAATTTGCTGCATTCTACCAGGATGATGAAGATGTAACATGGTTGGCCATTTCAGCAAGACAATGACCTCACACACAGCCAAAGAAACTCTCAATTGGTTTCAGAGTAAGGTAATAAAGCTGCTAGAATGGCCCAGCCAATCACCTGACTTGAATACAATAGAAAATCTATGAAAAAGCTGAAGATCAGAGTTCATAGAAGAGGCCTACAAAACCTTCAAGATTTGAAGACTGTTTGGTATGAAAGAATGGGCCAAAATCACACCTGAGCAATACATGCGACAAATTTCTCTATACAGGAGTCATCTTAAAGTTGTCATTGCAAATTGTTTTTAACTATTAAATACATTTCAGTAAGTGTGTTCAATACTTTTTCTCTGTGCCATTCCACATTATTACACATAACTTAATTTCTGGACATCTATGGTTTGTTCATGTTTTGTAAATCACAGCCTCTGAGTCGAAGTCAGTGTATGGAAGTTTCAGAGTCCAAACTTTATAAATGAGACTCCAGTACCTATGGCTCTTAAATATCAATATCAACACTAGTCCAGTTATAGTATTTCCCTATATTCACCCATTAACTACCAAATTCCAAAGCTGAACCTCAAAGCTGACACTGTGTTCTATTGTTATTGTATTGCAGTTTAGGTTTTATAAACAGTATCTTAACTTGTACAGCTATAATAATGATTGTTACCAGTGTTATTTTTATGGATTGGGACACGATCATAGCCACTGCTCTGAAATGGCTAAGAATGCAACGTCCCAAACACAAAAAAAAACATATAAGAGGCATTTAGATTAAACAAAGGTGTTCAGAATTTAATAAAAATCCTATGTGATCAGTTACCAAAAAACCCTTTCTTCCTGGCAGAGAGGGAATCCTCTGAAGCCAACATAATTGGTGCTTTTCTTAAAATTTCCTCTTTAAGCCACTTACAATTTATTAGTTGAAGTTTCTTTTAAGACTTTTATGCTGATGCCTGCTTTATTACTATAAAACTCTTTCATATCAGCTGTTTAGCTGTTAGATTACTCCCTTCCTTGGAGCCTCTTTGCATAAATCTACAGAAGCTGTGCTGCTTTTCTTCCATTATTGTGGAACGCAGCTCTATCCAGAAACCCTCCAATGAGTGTAAACCTCCACAGTAATCCCTCATTCAGCGATGAAAAGCAGGGCACTTTCTGTGATAATAAAATCTGCTTAAAGGGAATATTAAATGTAGTTTGTCTTGTTTGTCTTCTCCTGACTTTAATATAGCAATCATCTCAACATTATTGCATCAGCAGTAATGATTCATCTTGATGGCTAATATGATTATTTACAGAACCAAAAACAAATTAGACTGCATCCTAACCTAAGCTGGCAACCACTGATTCTACAGTGTGCATATAATGCCTTTTTTCCATTGTTTTTACATGGTTTCTGTCAGCTAGAAGACCTTATTTGTTTAAATACATATTAACGTAGGTTGTCATAAGCACATCTCAATTAGGTCTACCTGACTGAAATTCTTCTTAAATGTTCCTCATATAAAAAAAACACATGTCAAAGATGTGTTTTCAATAAGCATGTTTCCCATTTGATAAATCTGTGAGTAACCATGAGACATCTTTTGCTTAGTTTGTTTTTAATTTGAAGTCATTTCAGCGTTGCTTCAGATGAGATTGTGAAGATGAGGTTGGCTGACTTGGTTTTGAAGAGGCAGAAAGGGGGAAGAAATAGATTTTACATTAAAGAAACAGCTTATCTTGAAAGCTGATCAGCCAAGAAGAGCTTTGTGCTCTACAAAATACAGTTGTTGTTTTTTTCATTATATATTTGGATAAAACTGCAAACCTTATTTCAGTGTTGCAGTAGAATTACGTGTTACATCAAATGTCTTTTGTAACTAAAAAGCATTTAAGTTCCTAACATAAGGACACATTTATACCACCTAATATGAAAACTTAGACTTAAACAAATTTTATTGTCATTTTGATACATACAGCTTTGCTACAATGAATGAGCAGCAGCTTAGAAGTGAACTGAACATTTCCATTTATAAAATGCAGCAGTGATCAAAATTGAAACACTATAGGTGAGACATTGTGCAAAAGGCATTGATGTGGAAGGTTCAGAGCAGTGCAAAAATATGAAAATGTGGAAAAAAATTTGGATGAAATAGGAATCCAGTTTGTGTGAGTTGTGTTTTTTGTGTTTTTCTCTTCCTCCACCACCAGGTGGTGCCCTGTTCTCGTTGGTCCTCTCGCATACCTGAGGCTGGTTGGTTCATCACTGAGGAGTACTTAAGCAGCGGACTGTCACTACCTCGATGCCAGAGTGTTTGCCAGTTCTGGGTACTCTAGCCAAGCTGAGATTAGCTGAGTTTAACTGAGTCTTTGTTTCTCTGAGTTCTAACTGTGTTTTTGTCTTTGCTTTTCGGCAGGAAGCCATCCTGCAAGCTGGATGTTTTTGGCCTTCTTCCCCTGGAAGGATTGTTTGAGTCTCACACTGAGCAGGGGATTAACCTCCACAAGTTCTGTTCAAGACCTCCTGGATTCCAAGTGACAGTCCGCTCCATAGTACCTCAGGAAGCAACCAAATTAAAACCTGTCCACCCTCCAAGGAGTTCCTCCCTCTGGTTAACCCACACAAGACTGGATTCTGGGAAGAAGATTTTCTCCACTAACGTGAGTCCCGTTTTCTCTGTTTCTCCAAAGTCATTGTTCAAAGTTCCCACGGACCCTGAACTAACCTCTGATACTTCCCTTCCCACTTCCAGTTCTGGTTCACCAGTACACTGAGTCTCCTGAATCCAACCCCGTTCATCTCCTCAATAAACCTTTTAAACTTTTACCCTGGTCTCTGTGAGTGGTTTACTGCATGTGGGTCAGATCCCTTAAGAAAATCCTGACAGAAATGTCGTTAATGGAGGGAAGAGGAGCCCTGATGATCCTCTCTGCTCTTCTCACCACTCTTTTTTCACTTTCTTCCAGTTTGAGGCGCTGCAGCCTCCACACTGACAACTGGTCAGAACGCTCTCTAAGGTGCTTCTGCAGAAGTTGGTGAGGATGTGTGGGGGCAGGTGGGCTCTCCTCATCCTCCACAGGATGTACATGCGCTTTTGTGCCTTTTTGATCAGTGAGTTGGTGTTTACAGTACAGGTTAGGGTGTCTGTGATGTGCACCCCCAAGAAATTGGTGCTGTTGACCACCTCTACAGCTGAGCTGTTGATGAGCAGTGGAGCGTAGTTAGAACGGTTCTTTCTGAAGTCAACAATGATCTCCTCCATCTTCTCCCCATTCAGGATCAAACTTTTGTCTCTGCATCAGTCCACCAGCTGCTCCAGCTCCTCTTTGTAGTCCTGGTCATTGTCGTCTCTAATGAGGCCCATCACCGTAGTGTCTGCAAACTTCACAATGTGATTAGAATGTTTCCCTGTGTAGAAAAAGCATTAAGGTATAGTGGTAAAAATGAGAAAAATGAGTGAAAGGTCAAAGAACCGGAGTAAAGTAAATGCAATATCACATTAAATTGCTGACAGAGTTGGTAGTGCAGGTGTGGGGAGAATATTATTAAATTATTGTTGCAAGCAAAGAAAAAGTAAAAAAAAAAAAAAAAGACATTTGAAAAAAAAATTATCCATTACTGAAAGTTAATATTACTTAACATATTAACAAAACATGTTTTGAGAGTAGCTTTCCACGGTTTTTTTTCTATTTAAAAATGATGATAGTAACAATAATTCCTTTTTTTAAATAATTATTTTTTTCACAATTTATTATTTCAAATTGTATTTTTTTCTACAGATGTTATATTTTCAAATGTATCTTTTTCATGTAATTTTTTCTTCAAATTGTGCTTTCACATTTGACAACCATGCTAAAAAAAAACGCTTGTTCTTTGCCAGCATCAATATTGTTCCAAATGTTCTGTAAACCAACAGAAATTCTTCTTTACTTCTTACACTGGAGGAAAGCCCATCCCCCCAAAAAAGAATGTGATCTGTAAAAAGTTATTTGAAAAGATAAGAGAACTCTGCACACGAAGCATTCTGGAATATATCTTCTGCAACTTTTAAAGCCTGTCTTTTCTTTTCATACACTTCGTGGAAACTTTTTCTCTTACGAGCCTCGGCCATTTTCAAAGAACCACAGTGATGAATGTGAGCTTCAATGACTGACTAAAACCGTAGCTTACCACAGATATATGCCAGAGAGTGTGCATGCTCAGAAAAGCTAGCTAACGGGGCGAGCACGTAGGAAGGACTTACGTAAACATATCACCCGAATGATTGACAAATACGAGGACCACTTATTTAGATGATTCAGGAATAAAAGATCATCCTCTATACCTTTAATGCTCATGGTTTCATTTCTGGATTGCATTTTTTCAAATTTTCGTTCACAAAATGTGTTTATTGCTTGCAACAGTAAGGCAACAAAATTGATTCCATACTCAGGTACACTATTGTTTCCATGTTGAAGAGGTGGGGTACTACCTTAGGCCAGAATACACATTTTTAAATCAAAGGAAAACTGAATCAATCTTACGCAGCATGTTGGCCCTCAACTGTAATGATAAGCGAAAAAAAACAAAAACCAACAGATTATGTCTGGGTGTGTTTTGACTTCTTAGTTGCTCTACTTGTATTTACTGGGCAAAGAAGGGGGGAAATGATAAAGGCAGCCCATGGACACATAATCCATGCCATTTCTAAAAATATATACTGTCCTTTTTATAGGCTGTGCAAGGGGACTCTTTCAAATAAGGTTATTTGCCTCTCTTGTCTTGTGCAGCACAATGGTCAAACTTGATAATGCAGAAACTTAAGTCAATGTAGAACATCACATATTTTATTTATTGGATGGGTTATTCATAGTGTCACTATGAAGCAACGCATCCAGTACCTGTCCCTGGAGTAAATGCATTGATTACAATGAGTTCAACACCCTATTTCTCTTAAGACCTCTGTGGCTCATGTATTCTTTACTTATGTAGTCCTCAAAACTGTTTAGAATGAAGTACAGCAGTGGAAATGCTCTTCGGTCATTTTCTGCTAATTGTTCAGGTTAACCTTACTAAACAGAAAGGGCAACATGGCTACAACCCATAACATTGGGTGAGGGACATATTTTGAGAGGAAACAAAGAAGATTGGTTGAAGCTGGTTCTTCAAGTATGAACAGCCACAGAAAAAATATCTACAACACAAGAAAAGAGTGGCTAATGGAGAATGCTAATGTTACAACCTATTCTGTGACCAATCAGACATTGTCACCTAAAGGCTGGTTTATACTCAGAAACCAGGTCGTCTGCGTGTGTGTGTCACAGGTAAAGCAGATATGCCCCGCCCCTTCCACAGACACTCTGTTGCACCTCTCCAAAATTGTAGGTGACCGCAGACAGGGGGCCTCTGATTGGTTAAATCTACATCCCCCCTACACTATGCATATTTCCTGTTTGGTACCTTACTGGCTTCATTTGTCTGTATGAACGCAATTGCAGAAAACGACTCATGAAGATGGACCAGCTAGAAGAGCGAGGTGCGCGAGACCCTTTTTCCACCTGGATCCCCGCTCTTTTTTGCCTCATGTCCCTCCGTTGTCACACAAACTTTCCCCCACTTCCTCGCCATCACGGCCGTATTTAGACCCACAGCTATATCGTGATTTTCCCTCTTGCGTTGTAGCGTGGAATAACATAGTGCAGACATGCCTCATAATTGGGCATAAATCAAAAATATCTGCGTCATATGTCTCCGACAAGCTCACTGCTGTGGAAGTATAGCCGGCCCATTCTTCACTCCAGTTTGTTGTCTACTAACCATAACACCACATGATTCATACCTAAATATAATTAAGGCTAAGGTAAAATCAAATCTAGCACCCCCTTGGGTCAGCATATACGGTTGGTCACAGAATATAGTGCAACAACAGCAAAGCCATGCCTATGTTCGGATAGCCATCTGCCAATCACCAAAACACAAGAAAAAGCAAAATATAAATTACTGCTCCTCTTTAACCCTCCGGAGGGCTGTCATATAAAACAGTGGTAATGGTGAGCAGTAGCCTTATTGTGGTAAGATAAGGCTCCAAACCTGTTCTGCCTCATATTGCCTTTGGGTGATTATGAACCCAAAAATATTTCAAAAGCTCAAAAAAAGAAAGCCGCTGGTTCTAGTGCATTGAAATGTACTATCACAGAGTGCATTTCAATCACAGAGTGAATTACACATGAAGGTGTGAAAGGTGTGAACTTTTTATGCTACATTCATTCATCATCTACACATTCAGACCCTAATGGTGGCAAACTACCCTATAACCACTGTTGCTTTGAAGCAAACTGAGAGAAGTGAGGCTGCAGAAACAAGGTGTCACCAGCCGTAGCCAATGTGGGTGAAATGTCTGGCCCAAGAATGCAAAACTAATACGACTGAAGCTGGAATTTGGACTGCTGTCTTGCTATTGCAGGGCAAACTTTTCCACTGTAGGAAACTGTCTTCCCAGTGAAAGTCAGAAACCTATTAAAGAGTCTCATGATTGAAATACAGCAATATAGCCACATGGTCACCAATCTTCCTTCTAAATTTCCATGTGTGTGAGTGTGCACACAAGCTCCCTGAGAATTCACTGGACCTCTGCAAGTAACATCACAAGTGCACAGTGATGCTATACTGTTGGGGAATGTTTTACCCAACAAATTAAAATCACAGGCCCACAGATGCACAGGGACTACAGGCTGAGTTCATTAAAATTATTGTTTTATTAACGATTCTCAAAACAGGCCTTAGGCATAAGACTATGTCCCAAAGGAAAAGGGTGTGTGTGAGGGAGAGAAACAAAACATGCAATAAAACAAAATTCGAGGAAATTAATAATCCAAAAAAGAAAAACACGTTAGTTAATTAAATGAGTGCACCAAAGCAAATAAATCAAATGCAAAAAATATATAAAAATCAAACACAAACTACAAACTTTGGAATTAATTAATAAATACCCATTGCACCCTGGTACAGCAGTGGCAGAGAAGATATGTACGGTCAAATAGGCCGACTGCTGAAACACCATTGACGAAGGTAATTCAAATTCTAAAAGTTTTCACAAATCAAGAGAAGATGGTAGTGCGCTCTTGTGCGCTGGAGCAGGAAGCACAGCCCTAGCAGCTGAAGAACAGTCTACCAGGAGTGGCTCAGTAGATCAAAAACAACCAAAGACTGAACAAATCTCAACCTATGTGATTGAAAAATGGCATTTGTGATTTTAGATAAGCAGATCTTACAAAAAAAGAAATAATAATTTTATAGGCATCAGGAGGAAGAAAGACACACATTGTTGCAGTCAACGATAAAAGGATCTACCTGCCCCTGATCTGAACTGGTGCACACAGAGGGATGGTGGAAAACCATCTCACCACGACTGAATGATGGTAAAAAATGGTAAACCATGTCATCTCAATAATCATCAAACACCTTAAATCATGTGTTGATTGGTTGGTCATGTTACGCCCACCGTTAGCAGGTATGAAGGGCTAACATAAAATTGTTTGACAGATTTTTCAAAATGCATCAGTAAGACAACAAAAAGTGAAAACTGAAGTCTTTCATCTAAAAAAAATGCTTTTCGAAAAATAGATAAACAAAAAAACACTAAAGGAGAAACACTAAAACTAGCGTGCTTACAAATACTAGATTTAAAATACAAACTATCAAAACAAGTTTCACTACCAAAGACAACCACATTTTCTACCAAAAACAAAAATATTTAGCTACCATCAGAAATTTCACTCTAAACCAACTTTTTCACAAACAATCGAGAGAGCAGATGATTTAAGTCAACGACTGCAAGTAGCCATTGGCAGAGGAACTGTCATCATAATTTGGTCAAAAAAGTAAATACTTTGACATCAGTTTGATGTATGTCAATGATTTTATCAATTTTTACATTACTTCAATATCAACCTTTTTTTAATATTGCACTCTAAAATGATGTCAAACTTTTTTGAATAAATACATTTTTTTAAGATTATTTTTAGCCTCTGGTTGCCTTTATTTTTGAAATGACTAAAACCTGTGACTTTCGTGTCAAGAACCAAAGCCGCTGCACATGGGTTGCATGCTTAATCCCTGCACAATCCCTGTACCTTCAAATAAAGCAATTGGACCTGCATGATCCTGTACTGTAAACAGAATTTGCTTCCTTTACTTAGATCTGCAGCTTCAGGGGACCTTCATCAGGATTAAGAACTGTTGGTCCTGTGAGATGGAAATGACTTAAATGAAGTTAAATCTGTTTAAAATACGTAAATACAACTGTCTGTGAAATCATGGCACTTCTGCAGTGCTTCATGGACATGACCTTAAAAATATATATATATTTTTTTATCATCTATAGTTGTTAAAGTAATCAGTTTGGTATCATCTACTCTAAATTGTTGTCTTCTATAATGTGAGGTAGAACTTCTAGGACATCTAGGGATCAGGGACAATAACATCATAATGTTGGTTGATGTTGTTATGGTTTTCCCCTTTTGGACTTTGAGTTTTCAGGTATCTAAGTAAATCCTTTTTGTTTAATTCCATTTTGTGTTATATTTAAGCCAGTCTTTAGTTACTCTCTGTTGCCCCCTTGTGCCTGTCTCCTTTACCCTAGTCACTTCCATTCACACCTGCTCCATATCAGCTGATTGTTCTGTCTCCCATATATACTCTCCATTTGCAGTTCTTCAGTGTTGGTTTCTTGTTGGGTTTTTTTCTCCCAATTGTGTTTTCCATGACGTCTCTTGGGTTTTTGTTTTTCAGTATTTTGTCATTGGACTTTGCTTCTGTTGCCTTTGGGATTTTAATTAAATCTACAAGAACTCATCTCTGCCTCCTTAATCTCTGCATTTGGGTCCTTAACCAATCTCCACCCTGACACTGAAAGATGTATTTTAAGAATTAATATATATACTGAGAGTTGAATAACTTCATGCTGGTTGCAAACTCCGTTTTCTTATCATCCCTAAAACAGGAACAAAGAAAAACTTTTACAAAATACATCGGTTTTATTGGTATACCAGTGTGATTCAATTTCTTGTTTGTTAGACATCAAATCAACATCAATTTGGTGTGAAGTTTTGTGCAGCAGTACTGTTTCGATGTCAAGTATATTAATTACCAATAAATAAGGCAGAAATTGGATGTGAGGTTGATTATTTGGTTGGACATTTGTGCAACCATAAGGGGGTCAAAGCTACTGTAAAATATTTATCATGGAAGCCAAAATCCTGAACAATCTTCAACATCAAACTGATGTAATGGTGCCGGGTGGAATAATATGAGGAGCACTGGAGGATTAAATTCAAACTCCAAACAGCATCTAGTTGCTGGCCAATGGAGTTTCTCCACAGAGTTCCAACAATTTCATAATAAATAAATCAATAAAAATATTCTTTATGTCACCAATCAAGAAGAGGAGTTTGGATGCAAGAAACTTTAAGACACAGAACAGCACCCTAACCATTAAAGCCTTGAGTGGGGAGGAAATTCCTCTCTGTTAGTTTAAGAATTTCACCTAGTCACAGAGCATCACATAAAGATGACAAGTTTAGTTTTTCTAAAGAGTGTTTGACATGAACCCTATCAAGGACCATAATAGAATTAAAGCAATCCCAGACATTTCTGTGGTAAACTTTGTTCCTCTGTCAGACATCTTCCGTTATTTGGAGAATGATTGCTTTGAGCATACTAGAAGACTCAGAAAGAATATGGAGATATTTTGTTGTTATTTTTGCAAGGAAAGAACACATTTATGAATAGAAAAAAAGACAAACAACCAAATCACATTTTATGAATGGAAATTTGATAAAAAGAATGTAGTCCAGAAAAATGTTTGCTCTTAAAAAAAAAAAGGTTTGTGAGTACCTTAGCTGTTTTCTTGGAGTTATTTTTTTCCCCAATTGTCTTTTTGATTTAATTTCCTGTTTTATTTTATTTTTTTTGTATGTGTCTCTCCTCAATTTATTTATTACTTTTTCAAGATTTTGTATTTTTATATTTATTACTGTTATTTCCTTTATTTCTCATTTTATGTTTGACTTTTAGGAGTTATATTCTTTTCTATTATTATTTTACAGATTTCAGTTTCTGCATTTTAAGCCCACACTGCAAACAACTTAAATCTAAATAAGTAATTTTTTTAAAGTAAGTGCATTTTTCCTTGAATTGAGGATTTAAGTGAAAACCTTTACCAATGGGACAAGACAAACTACATTTAAAATAAGAAAAATACAATTGTATTGTCTTATTTCAAGTGTAAATTATCTACCGGTAATTAAATCTTTGTTTGGTTTATAGATCATTTTTGCAGTGCAATACAAAATCTCACTCCTGACATCCCTGTACAGGAATAGAAAAATGTACTCACTCCTCAGTACAGAGGAAGGCAAAGTGCAATTTGAAAGGAACACAACTTGTAAGATACAATATGAAAATAATTTAAAAACTTAAAAATTGGCAAAACACGAAAGTTCCTCTAAGAACCAGAATCTGAACTCTAAGATTTTACAGCAGAATGTTCTGTTCGCCTCCACCATTGGATGTCTCTGCTTGTCACATACCTCCTCCCTTTTAATGATACCTACTGGACTTTTCCTACTGTAATTAAAACTCCATCTGGTAAAGATGCATAACAGCTCCCTCTTAAATGTAACACTTTTTCTCTTACATTGCCATTATTGTCTGCATTGGTACCAAATTAGATTCAAATCTGACTTTTTATCCTGAATCCTTAAGAGTCTTTTGTCAGTAGGAGCAGATATTGACATTTTAGGCCTGCTATTAAAGAAAGATAATTTCAGTCTTTTCAAGTTCTCCTCACCAATTTTTCAAGTGTCAGTCCATCCCCTCATCTCATATTTCATTCCTCACTTAGCAATTACCCTCAGGCAGAAGAGCTGTGAGATTTTTTTTCTTTTAACTCTCCAGTAAAATGTGAGGAAAATATCCCTTTGTCTTTCTTTTTACTATCCTGTATTTTTTTAATACAGTGTGGCTGAATTTTCAGTGTTTTCCTACTTCCCATCCTGTCAGAGAGCATCCCCATCAGCAGGTTTTCCTCAAACTACATGAAAAGCACTTGTTATTTCCTAGCACTTCAGCTCTAAGTGGATTCCACCAAAGTGAGCATTACACAGTTAGGCTTCCACTTGTGTGGCCTTAAAACGCCAATAGTTCCCACGTGCCACACTTGGACTGTCCCTTAAAGCCAAACGCTTAGTGTATAAATCAACCTGAAGCCATAAAAAAGGCTTTTCATCCCCTTCAATGTTCCATAGACTTTCATCTGGTAGGACAGTTGTGGCAGACATCAGTAGATGCTACAGTGGATTTGCAATACTTGACTTTTTGGCCTCTTCTCATCTGTCTTCCTTTGCATAGTCAGACAGTCTTGTTAGTTCAATCTTTTTCTGCTCATTTCATCTAGAAAGGAAATATATTTTGGTTATGTAAGGAGGTACGTACAAACAAAACTGGCAGACATCATAAGGATCTCTAAATAATACGTTCTTTCCTTTTTTTTTGCAAAAGAAGTAATGTTTTGTAACCTTCCAAGAAAATTGTAATTCCACCTTAGTTAATGCTTTTATCACTTAGTGGCCACCTGCCATTCACTCAGTAATGGATGCTGTGTTGTCAGGCAACTCTAAAAGAGCTTATGGTAGATGCTCAGAGACTTGGTTTCTCAATGGAGGATTCTGCTCTGACTCCATTCTTATGAGACTGTTCTTTGCAAACCTTTAAGCTGAAGACATGTGAGTTAAAGATGACTTAGGCCACGTTCACACAGCAGCCTTCGGTGACCAAAATCTGATTTCTTTCCACATATGCGACCTGTATCTGATCTTTCCATGGCAGTCTGAACAACACAGATCCATTTTTTTCCCAATGCGACCCAGGCCACTTGGCTATGTGGTCCCGAATCCAATACGAATCTGATCTTTTCAAATGAGACCTGTGTCTGAACGGCCAGGTCGCATTCATCCGACCCGAACGTCATTTATACTCAACAAAGAACACCATTCTGTGTCTTGCTACGCAGAAGCGGGAAGAAAAACACCAACCATGGCGGACGATAATGCAGAGAGCAGTATTTATTTTAACCATCTAGAAAAGATTACGTTTTTAAGGTTTGGAAAGATTGCTAGATGCACTCCAGCACTACCATCCATGGTTACTTCTGTAAACACAGAGCACGTTGTCTTTTTACATCATTGCGTCCTCTAATGCGCACGCAGAACACTTGCATTGTATGAATGGTGGTCATGCAATGATTGAAAGAATCACACAGTGTATGCCCGGCTTAACTTGAACAACACGAGGCTGGTTATAGCAGGGATTTAGGTGGAAACAGGTATGGGAGACATGGACTGAACCAGTAATTTTGCCTCCGCGTTGCTGAGGATGCAGTCAGTATTTTGGGATGTCAAACCTAATCTACGCGCAATAATGTAGAATCCCTCCTTGATGTGGTTAATACTTCTGTGGCTGGGGAGGTTGTGAAGATGACCATTTTATTCCTTTAGTTCCAAATACAAACCTTTGATGGTGCAGAAAGTCCAGGCTTTGCTAAAATGCCCAGCTTCTACTGCAAGCCTTCCCAACAAAGGCCCTAAAGCCTATGTTGGTAATTGTTGGGGATTTTTTTTTAAATATTGGCACACTATTATAAATTAAGACAAATGTGTTTGGAGCTACCTGACTTTATGGACACAACTTTTCTCCTTTATCAGCTATTTCTCTAATCCCTTCAACTCACAGAATGCTCCATTAAAGGCATTTCTCTTAAACTTACAGGAGTTTAAAAAAAAACACAAACAGTAACAACAATCACATACAAACTCTATAGCAAATAATGATGTGCAAAATATCATAATATCCTTCAAATAATTAAGGTACTTGACTATATAACTATATCATTGTTTTTTAATGAAGGCCAAAAATAAAACACGCAGAAAAGAAAACCCCATAGTTTCTGATCAGCGTAACACTGACTCAACAAATAAGGCACCAGGGTTAACAAAGCTTGGATGTTAATCCTGGTGAAGACTAGCTGCAAATAATAAATCACTGGAGGGACACGTGTTACTGCTTTCATTTAAACGACTCAATGCTTAATTGCCCCAGGCTATCCTAGGAAAATCCTGACTTAACCCACTATCTTGGTTTGATGAAATTAAGTTCTGCCCGCATGTCAGATTATCATGTCAGATTGTTTACAGACAACCAAAGGCATGATGACTTACCACCATGTTTTGTGATATGCAGGGTTAATTTTCTAACACAATTACTCTTGCATAATGGTGGTAAAGTTACAGTTTGTCTTTATTGACCAGCATTTTACCACATTCTTGCAGAAAACTATTAACAGGACTTTATAGGTCCATAAAGGGGACCTTCGTACCAACTGTTAATAAAAATCAGATAATGGGAGAGTATGACCACAACTGAATTGAATATATATATATATATATATATACAAATATATATATATTTATACTGTATATATATATTTTACTGTAAAATCCTAAAACTAACACTTTATTAGATAATTCCATTTGGTAATTTTATCTCTCTAACATCTTTGGACAGTGGCATACTTACCACGTTGTTGCATCAGCCCTTTTGTTAACATCTTGTAAAAGGTTGTGAGCTATGGACACAAACTGCTCCTGTTTTCAAAGCAACATGTTTTTCCATTCTTGCTGTTTATCAGATTTTGATTGCTCAACACAACCGACCTCTTTTAAAATGTATTTTCATCTTCCAAAATGGGTCATGGCTCCAGACTGCAGGGAGACCAGTTTGACAGATTTACTTTTGGCTCCTCTTCTAAAAAACGAAACAAAACAAACCTTTGCTCAAAATTATTGATCATCATTCAGCTTCTGCCACATCCCCTAATGGAACACAAAACATCAAGTTAATGGTATTAAAAAATAGCAGACACACATTTCAAAAATTGAGGTTAACATAGTTGTAGCACAAACATCTAGCAGCAGGAAAACTTTGAAGGCGACATTATGATGTTTGGAAGTAGTTCACTAAGTAGTAGTTCACTAAGACGACAATTGCTATCTCTCCTCCAGCAAATGGCCGACAAAGTTTCAAGCTCATGCATGCAGACATGCAAAGACATGCTGTCTTACTGAGTTTTGTCGTTACCGTACGGGAGTAAAACCAGTCGGCTTGGGTCTTATCGACTGACCAATAAGAGGAGAGTATGCTTCACACATGCAAGGCTAAACAGGTATAGATTATGAATGAATACATTTCATTGGAAGACCCAGTGAAAGCCTCACTTGCATTTTTTTTCTGTATTTTCTATTTAGGAAATATCTAGAAGTTGTCTAGGGGAGGGAAGGAGTCAATAGTGTCTGGATTTGTTTCAACTCTCTCTTCTTGATATTGTGCCTCATCAACCTAATCTTGGATTTCTGGAAGATGATTTAAAGAATAATAAGTCATTTAAAAATGTGAGCTAATATGACTTTTTTTTTTTTACCAATGGTAATTGTTGAATGCCAATTACTTAATACAAAAAAAGTCAAACAAGGCAGCAAAACTCCTTAGTATAGAAGTTATGATGGATTGAAGTAGACTTAAAGTTATTTGTTTACAGTTTTGATGAAAAGTTTATGAAGAGTTACGGAGGTAAATAAATGTATAACAAACAAAAGGAGAGAAAATGAAAATAAAAATCCAACTTTCATAACAGGATTAACCAAATCCAATAAAATTAAAACTACATTTTCAAAAAGGAGTGTGTTTATCCAGGCTTCAAAAATTGAGTTTCTTAAATACGAGTTTGGGAGCTTATCTTTGACTTGAGCAGAGGCTGGTTTGTGCACGAGGAGAAGGAAGTAAATAACAGGAGAAATCTGTCTCTGAAAGAAACGTTAGGTCTGAGAGGAGAAACAAATATTTGATGGGGAAGAGAATATATTTGAGAGAAAGTAGAAGTCTTGATGTGAGCGTTACAAGTTTGGAGTGCAATTATAGGAAAATTTGTGCTCTCGTATTCTGGCAGGAAAAATCTTCCTGGTCAGAAGAGAGCCTGGTGTGAAGCTACCATGATCCATCCGTAGCTCCTGGTCTCCCCGAAATGGCAGTATTTCTGGAGAATCTGTTGGGCCAAGAGATGCTCGTCCTAAAATTCAGCTTTACATAATAAATAAAGGACTGTGACACACTTGGTAAAATTCAGTTCTACCTTGCTGAGTTGAAACCAGTGAACAATAGATAAAAGCTCATCCTATTTAAAGATCAGGTGAAATGCCAGGAGTAGAGCTTGTCACCTGCCATGCAAATTAGTGACTATAAGGCAGGCAGGCAACCTATGTGGCAATGGTGTGAACATACCATTTAACTTTCCTAATGAACTAAATATGGTTTTTCCATCCCTGACGTTTTTTTTGTTCAGCTTTTTTGTTTTTTTCTTCTGGTGATTTTTAATGCATAAATAAACATACTTTTTTTTTATTTACATAACTAAATCGCCTCCTCACTTGTACATTTATAAATTTTTTGGGAGTTGGCAATTTTCTGATAACTAATAACTCTATAATGACGCAACCAGGCGAATAAGGAAGGAGGTAGGTGTAGCTTCTTTAAGTTCTTTTTGGTTTCCAGAAGACAAATGTTTAAATTCATATCATATCATATTTTCTGGACCTATTCAAGTTCTGCAATTAAAAAACATGCAGACTTTACTAAAACTAAATGTGTGTGCTGCTTCCTTTTTGATGCTTGTAAAACTTTGGTTCTGACGCACGGCTGAAACATCTTTGCTGCTCTGGCTGCACTCTCGAAAAGTGGGTTTGATGCACGTTGGGCAGAGCTACCTTATTTCTTCTTTGCCTGTAACAATGACTGCTATATTTGCTGTGATCAGTGGGTAAAAAGTAGTTTTAATGTTTTTAAGTGAGAAGGTCCACCTGAAAACTTCATCTGTGCAGTCAGTTCATCCAATCATCCTGCCTTCAAATATTGTTTCTGTCGAACCTGCTCAGAAACCTGTACACAGGCGGAGCTCTGTCACTGGGAATCCCGTTCAACAGCTGCCTCTGGCCTTGTCGTCTCTTTGTATCTACTGTATCTGGTCGTTGCCGCCATGTTTAACTTACTTTAAGCAAAAATATTTTAGCATAGATAGACAGAAACAACTCATGTAAGTAATTTTTTTATGAAACCCATACATCTTCTTCTGTCTTCAAACTTCCCACTTTGGTTCCTTAAAATGGATAAAAGAAAGTGGAATGGTTGTAGCTTATTAGACAGACTCCCCCCCCACGCTGTTTGATCCACAGCCCCTCAGCCTCTCACACTCTTACATCACTTCTCCCAGATTTTTGCAAAGTACGTCACATGTCAGAACGATTTATATGAGGAAAGAAAAAAGGGAAGGAAAAAGACAACAAATAAGCTAAACATTTCAGAACAGATGGCTTTTGATGTTACATCCTAGATGTTTTAACTCTAGCTATTTCTGTGACATGTTTATTTGCAAAAGGGAATCCTAGAGAAGTTGTAGTCTGAAAAAAGAAGCAGTAATGTTTACTAAATACACTTTCATAATAATCCAAAACCTTCTTCATTGCTTTCTACAAGTATTCAGCTTGACTTTACTTTACTTTGTTGCAATGTAAAGTGATGGACCAACAAAATGCATTGCAAAAGGGTGAACATTTATTTAGAAATATCTTACAATTGTTGCATACATTTCTGTATCTCTACATCGTGGGGTCGGCAACCCATCCTCAGAGCAGTTTAATAAAACTTCTTCAGAGCCAGAGCCTGAAATTTTGATCAACTAAGCTTAAGAGAAAATACAGACTGGAAGACTTAATACAGCCCGAACTCTCTTCCAATAATCCTCTGATGTTCCACTGCTGCAAGCCTATGAGCCTTGTCCACGCCTCCACCGGCTCCAATCATCATCTAGAACTTTGCTTTAAAAAAGTTCACTAACAGCTTTTCTGCTCCATCAAGCTTCAAACCTTCTCCACACCAGCTCCACAATCATCCATGTTTTCTTCTTGTTCCTCTCGTCCTTTGGCTTCCTTTGGCACCATAAGTGTCAGGCCTGTAGAGGTGAAGACTTACCTATCCAAATTCATCTGCTCAACTATGACATCGTTATTATCTATGCTTACATCTTCCACAAAGGCCTGACCGCCAAAGCCTATAGCTCCCACTTAGAAATTTATGGAGGGTCTGAAATTGCCATCTTTGGTGTATGTCCACTAAGAGACATAATCAAAAAAAAAAAAATCTCAAATCACAATATATTATTATTGTTAACTATTTATTTGTATGTTACAGCTGCAAATAAGCATTTGGACACCTGAGAAAATGCATATTAATATTTAGTACAGTAGCCTTTGTTTACAATTACAGAGGTCAAACATTTCCTGTAGGTTTTTACCTGGTTTGAACACACTGCAGGAGGGATTTTGGCCCACTCCTCCACACAGATCTTCTCTATATCAGTCATGTGTCTGGGTTGTAGCTGAGAAACACAAAGGGCCGGATCTATCAAAGGTTTGCGTGTATAAAAACGTGAGCTATTTCACTGCGCACACTAAAAAATTTACAAACTGATCTATCAACAGCGTGCTAAAAGGATTTGGTCTTTAAAACGTGCTAAATAGCGCCTCTTATCCATTTAGTGCTTTTTCTGCAATGAATATGCAATATGGGGCATTTACACGCAAAAGTACGTCTTGTGGGAGGAGAACATGTAATTTAGCACTCGCAAAGTGATTTATTAAACCTGAAAGCAATTTTGCT
>NW_015150645.1:1024254-1039019 GCF_000732505.1 Cyprinodon variegatus
ATTTGAGATATCAAAAAAGTACTCCAGAGTGTTGTTCAGCATGGGGGTGAGTAGAAAATGAAGGCTAATCATGTTTTAGGTGTACTATTCCTTTAATATCAGTATGAGATCCTCTTTAAGCACCTATGCTTTATGAATCAGTTGATCTATAAATAAAATTGACAGGTTATGTCATAAAATAAACAGATGAACCCAGTATTCAGGGTGAGACAGCCTGTAGAAAAGTTCAAAATGTTTATTAAAATAAAATAGAACATAAAAAAGAAAAGAAGCATGCTGCTGTGGAACTGCGACCACCAGTGCAGGTGCAGGGTGCAATCCATCACTGATTCTGTGGAGAGAAACACAGGTAGGTGACCACGCTCATCTGAACAGAAGATGATAATTAGAGTGAGTCACTTACCTGGTTTAACAGTACAGTCCACTCAGGAACAGACAGATCCGAGTTCCAGGAATCCATCAGAGCACGAAGGCAGGTTCAGGGTCCTGTGCGTCGAGCACCCAGCTCAGATAAATGCACAGACAGGCAGAATCCAGCAGGAGTCCAACACAGGTTCAGGCGGGCAGGTCAGACAGGGACAGTGGGTGAGAGGGAATGGAATCAAGAAAACAGAATAAATAGGGAAACGCTGAAATGTTCTTACCACTGATTAGGGAAATAACTCTCCTGAGGACACTGGCTTAAGAATAAACTCCTCACTGGAACAGGGAAATAATTAACCTAGAACTGTCAGACAGGACACTAACAGAAGGCAAACATGGAACTAACAGAAATCCAACAGAAATTAAACAATAATCTGGCCCTGATAGCTGGAACTGAGCCCAATATAAGGGAAACCTGACAGTGGATGAGATTAAAGACGATTAGGAGCTGGACAGAATTAAGCAGATGGAAGGCATGAGTAATAAAGGTGAGCTATCAGGGCAGATCATGACAGATTAGCAAAAATGATGCAGCCCTAGTTGGACGTTTTTTAGTCAAATAATTCAGATCCATTTCCATTGCAGATTCCTGGAAAAAACAGAAAAATATAATGAAGGAAATTAAGTTCTACAGCAGATTTTAACTAAGGAAATCAGAGGAAAAAATTATCGATTGATATACATAACACACTTTTCTATTTGTACAAAATAGTAAAAATCATAAATTATTTTATTCCTACAGCTTTAAACTACTTTGTGTTGAATAGTCACATAAAACTCCCTCAAAATACAATGAAGTTCTGGGTTGTAATGAGGCATAAGGTGAAAGTCACACACAGGGTATGAACACTCGGATTCTGAGGGAAACATGACTAATGAAGCAGGAAGTGGAGGAGACAAGGAGCATCACTGATAGCTGGAAGGCAGAAGAGTGGATCTAACAGAGAAACAAATGGACCAGGTGAGAAAACAGCCCGAAATGGGCAGCAATACTGAGGGGAGACAGAGACATGAGGAAGATGGGACGTGTTTTACTGAGCTAACTGGTTGCATTAGCAGTGGCAGGGATGAAAGAGACCCAAGTCTAGGCTCTTTCCAAGCTCATTAAACACAGAGCCAGCCTGGAGTCCTTCCCACCATCAAAACGCAGCTTCAACTTCCTAACTTTCCTGTTGTGACACGCTGGAGGGCGTATTTGTCATGCAGAAAGCCAGTTCAGCCGGTGACCAAGGCCGCCTCAGCCACACAGACACAACAGGCTGAGCAGAGTTCAGGAGACGCGTTGATTTTGATGTTGAATGTCACTGTAACCGGCCTCCCTCTGGCTTTCTGTCTGCGTGGGTGTGCACCAGTGTTTTGGATACGACTGTGAGCGACACTGACTGTGAGCTTCCTCTTTGAAGACGGCAAGAGCCCAAGACATTCCCATCAATTAGCAGAGCGGTTGTGATGGGGAGGTTTTACACAGAGCCAAATATAAGCATGTTGACGAGGCTCCCGATGTTCTCCTTCCTGAGGCTTAAATCATTGCTTAATTAGGTAATGAATCTTGACTGGAAACCCTGACAATAGAACCACAGCCACAGCAGTAGCTTGTTTGACATGAAGACACAGAATGTTTTTCCTACTGAGATTTAACACCCAAATAAGCAATAATACGTTTTTAAAGGGTTTCCTTCTTCCTTTGGTTTAAGCACAAAAACAAACGTCTCCAGTCATTGATCTCTGTTACACGTATACATCCCAACATAACATCTCTAAGGAAGCTTACATGTAACTTTTACTTCATATTTTCCTGTTTTTGTTATGATTATTTGTTTACTCTACTTCTATTAATACCAAGATAAAAAAACGTCTAAAAAATAACTGACCAGTCTTCTATTATAAAGAGAGAAATTATGTACATCTACAGCACTGTGGTCACATTAAAATCTTTTAACTGTGAAGGCCCTTGACACTTATTGGTGCCTGTGTAAAGAAATAAAAACAAAGATTTGAATTAATTTTTCAAAATAAACATTTGCAAATGGACAGGTGAAGAAAGCATTTAAAAAAAAATTAACCTAAAAATGAAGCAAAGAATGGCACCATAGCCATAATTAAGCATGGCAAAGAAAGAGATGTTAACTTGTAAAGAAGCATTACAATCGGGTGCGGTTCATGTGGTCCGAGGGTTAAGCTCGCAACCCATGTACAGAACCTTTGGTCCTCGATGTGGCAGTCACAGATTCTATTCCCAGGCCACTATAGCCAAAAAAATAAAGAATAATTGTAATCTATGGAGTGAAATTGGTTCTATTGTTGCTGCAAGCAATTAACACATCTGGTTAATGCAAATAAGTAAAAAAATGAAGCTAGGAAAAACTTCTTAAGAGAAAAAGCATTTACTAGATACATTGTTGTTTTCTCAGATTTTCTTTTCTTTTTTTATATTTTATTTTTAAAAGTTGAGGACAAATTCACCAAATCACACAGGATTTTTCTCTTTCCGTGAAGTTGTCTGGGGGTTCACACTGGAAAAGAAAGCCATCATGGAAAGCCTGGGCCCAATCAGAATCAGAATTACTTTATTAATGTCTTCCAGGAAATTCTTTATTCAAGGTCCAGATCTCCAGGCTGACCAAAGCTAAGCCACCATGGTTAACATTTCAAAATCAAACTGCTATAAAACAGGCCGTTTGCAACATTTTTCTCTGAGTTTCAGAACCTTTGGATGCTGGGTGGAGGTGGGAGCCTCCAAAGAAGACCTTCCCCTGATGTGTGGCTGGAACAAAGGAAAACCCCTACTGTGAGCCTGCCAAGCTAAGCGGCTAGATGCTGGAGAAAACTCAAATCATCCAAAACATATGTAGGGCAGAGAAATTGACATATTTTCCAGTTAAAATATATGTATTTTGATTGCTTATTTAATGTGTTTACTGTTGAATAAATCCAAAGTTATCAAGATGGATCGCGTAGTAACCTGTGTGAGCTTTTGTTTAAAAAGCTAAAACAAGTTTTATTTCATTAGGGGTATAAACAATAATTTAACGTTAAAGTTCATGTGTTTTCTTATACGCTCATTATGTACTGTTACCAAAATATTACCAAATGTCATTTAATGGAATTCGCATGTCTGCTACAAGCTCAAAGAAGGCTAAGAATCAATCAACTGAAAGTTATTTGTTTCTGATTAAGCAAATCATTTAATAAAACATGTTTGATTCACCTTACTGATTCATTTTGAATTGGTGTGAAACATTTCAATTGCTCTTAATGAGTTAAACACTACTTTGATCTCATCCCTAATTCTTCAACATAAACTTTGGTTCTCAAACACAAAATCCACACTAAACTGTGATGTCATTGAGCCATCTCCTTGATTATAGTTTTCAACCATGTTTTCCCTTTTTTGTACATAGCAGCTTAGTGTTGAGTTTCACTTGTCTCAAGTGTTTTTCGATGAATGTATGTATTTATATTTTTAAAAAACAGTTAAAAGCTGATCATATAACTTGTAGTTTGAATAAAATGTAGAGAAATATGTCAGTTTTTATGATTTCTTGAATAAGTGAAGCTCCATACAGCTAAGAGACATGTCAAATTTATAACTTTATTTAGTTTTTCATCTAAAGTACAATTGATCAGGACTAAAGGACAATTGAAGTCAGTGCTTTCCTGGTTAAGGCAATTTAGCCCAAATTGCCTAAAGGTTTATATAAAGGTGTATGACATGCCTGTTTGTAAATTCATTTGTTAATCCTTAACATTGGCATTTAGGGAAAGCAGAAGAGATGTTTAAGTTATGATGCCTCATACCTTCCCACAAAACCAAATCAGCAAACAATATATACCACCACAAACACAAATATGTAAAAATTGCAAAAAAAGAAAAAAGAAGAAACAAAACCAACAAAAAACATTGTTCCAATCAAAGAGCGAATCCATGACAAAATCATGACCTTTATTAAGCAGGGATGTAAGTAAGCGGCATGAACACAGTAGAACCTGAACCAGAACTAAGCATGACATGCAGATGACAGTTTTTCCCCACAGTTTATTCTGCTTTGTTCATTTTCAAAAATAGGACAAAAGCAAAGACATGATTACAGTTTGGTTTAAAGTAATCCGTCCAATGTTGCTTTTTTGTGCTACATTAGGTTTCATATTTTTGCATCTTCCCTTTCTTTCTAATACTGTTTATTGTCATTTTTTGCTGTTTTTACTAAACAGATACAAACATGATTATATCCACATGAGGACGAAGACAGCTTAAGGCAATTCTGGGGTTTTTAAAGGTGAAGGTGATCGGGGACATTTTGGTTGGTTGAAAAATATGTTACTAAATTATGCAGCATGTGGTTGCTGCTTAATACGCCAGAGATTAGTGACTCTGCTTTGATCCCTGAATTTATATGACCCTATTCTCTTTGAAGGAAATTACCATGTTTAGTGAATAAAGAAAGATTTTGTTGTCCTTTAATTTCACTTTACAGTATGTCAAAACATTAAAAGCTTATTTCAATTGTTATACATAGGTCTTTAACATTTTAGATCACAGGGTAAATACTATTAAAGGATATTTCACAGGACTTCAACAGAACTCTAAAGGCTTGCTCCAACTTAGATAAAAGCTAGGAAAACCTTTTTTTCTGAAGGTTGTAATTTTGAAATCTTTTTAGAGTGACTCACTTCATACCTCTTCTAGGTTTAACCACTTTTCTCCACTCAATCCTCAATGCAATTGCCTAAGTTTTTCAGACTAGCAGTAGTTTACTTTTGGAGCAGGTTGTTACACTGGGGAGCAGCACCCAGTTAGTAGCCAGGAAACTCCTTCAGAGTCACATTTTTCCTGGTGCTAGATCCCAAACTTTTATGAGCCTATTTCATTTCTTTCAATCCATTCACTTCTATTTCAGTTTTTTTTTAAATAATAAAGGGTTAATTAGAGGTGAATTAATAAATTCAGTGTATTTATATAGCACCAAATCACAACTCATGTCATCTCAATAGTCAAATAATTTAATTAGATTGATTTAAAGTTTTTTTCATATAAGGAACACCAGCTGATTGCATCCAGTCATTGACTTTGCAGCATTTTCTCCACCTGGATGAGCAGGTTATGAAAGTATACGTTCACTTAAATTGTGTCTTTGACTTAAAGCATGCATATAGCAATGGTGGACAGGAAAAAGCCCATTTTAACAGAAAGAAGCCTAAAGAAGGACTGGGCTCTGGGAGAGCAGCCTTCTTCCGAGGCTGACTGGGGGTTCAAAGAGACAGAAGCAGAGACAAAAAAGGGAACATAGAAGCACTGATCCATATATATTTATGTTAGAAAAGGAAACGATAAACTAGCTCCACTAGTGACTCAGTCAAGGAAAGAAACAGTTAAGCAGAGTAGCTCCTGGCCAGGTCCCACGTCAAAGGGATAAAAGAGAGCACATATTCCCACTAAAAGCTGAGCCCATAATTATGTCTACGAGAGAAACAGGACGAGACACTGAAAAACCGACCTAACCTTATAATCTATAATTAAAAGCTCAGCTGATACAATATTTATTTCCAGGATGGAGTCACACCCGTGGAGCCATAAACTATGATGTAATAACCTTGTACACTTAGGACCATTGTCCATGCTGATACTAGCCTTGATCGTTAGCGTCAGAGGATGCAATTTTGCTCTGCTTTAGGTCTCTCCTCTTGTATTTATGTAAACCCACCTCTTAAAAGGCCCCATTACAAGACACTTCTGCAGAGACGAAGGCCTTAACTTATACACTTTCATTCTCTTTACCGTGGAGCTCTCCTGGAGGGAGGTTCACACATGATGGAAGGCCACAAGCCAAGGACCAGAATCTGTACACCGACCAGAGGCTAAGTGGACCTGGTGACTAATCTCAGAGCAAGACTGCTGCAAAAACATAATATTTCTCTGTAATGATCAGAAAATAGAAGACCCAGAATTCAACCCGAGGCAACAGTTAAGAGTTATTAAAAAAATATTAAAAGTATTAAAAAATGTATGAATCCAGGTTCCCCAACTGGAACTTTTCATGGTTTAAATACAAACTCTGAGAGTTTCTTAAGGAGCCGGTTGCCATGTGACGTCATTGGAGAATCTATGAGGATTCTTCAATCCTTCTTTGACATTTAGTTGTGGGTCAGGGAAATGGTACAGGGGCAAACCAGAGTTTGGATTCCAACAGCAGGTCCAGAGTCAGAGCCAGGTGTTTAGAGATCTACAATTTAGGGGAGATTCCGAAAGTGGGATCAGGACACAGAAAAAAGGTCAGAAATCCAAAACCCTACTATGAAAGGTCAGATAGGGTTCAGGTAGGCGCAGATAATCAGGAGGCAGAATCAGGTCAGAATCAGGCAGGCAGACAGGTTACAGGAATGCTGGACTAAAGTGACCAATGGCTCATAATAATCTGGCACTAGTGACAGGCCTGAGAACTGGTTATATAGTTATGTGAGCAGGTGAATCTGATGGAAGCTGATTGAAAACAGGGCGGATATGATGGGTGTGTTGAATGATGAATAAGACCAGCACTAGTGTCAAAATTCATGACATTCTTAAAGGAAACCTTTAGATGCCAGAAAGTGGACAAGTTGGCTTTTGATAAATTTTATTAATGTCATTTGTTTATTGTTGCACACAACAAGCTAACAAGAAGGAAATGGTGACTGCTTTGTACCCTCTGCTGACATGTTCTGACAAGTTGTATATTAACAGGGCTTTCATCTCTTACACATTGACTGTGTGCACACACTTAAGACTTTGAATTTCTCACTTTTAAACAGATGCATGAACATATGGAACACAATATGTTCGACAATTTCGTCCACATTCAATTAAATTAGTTGGTGTTGTGATATTTCAGAACACGAGTGTCGATGTAAAGCATGAAGTAAGGATTCATGTCAAACATGAATTGCAAGAACCAGCGAAGAATTAAACATTAATTCCAAACTCCCAACCATAAAGGTCACCAAAAAAATAAATAAAATCAAGTTATGGATAAGCAAATACTTTTAAACAAATGTTATATAAGCGGAAAAAGAGATGATGCCTTTGAATGACAGGAAGCCTCACATCCACAATTTAACTGCTACAGCTACATAAAAATGAGGCTACCAATGGGAAAATGGTGACAACAAAAGTTAGTAAATTAAATCAATAGAATAATTAAAGGGCAAACATATTCAAAATAATGTTTTAGAGGATTATTTTTTTTGTTGGAACTCTATTTAAAAGGTTATGCAAATGCATCTCAAACCAAATTTTATTTGGTCTGCTAGACACAAAATACTCTGTTATCAGAAATTGAGATGAGGGTTCAAGGTTCTGCGGGAAATAGTCGGGAGTAAAACTTCCTCCGCTTTGCTGAAAAGACATCAGGTTTCTCAGAAGCTACTGGAAACAACAAAGAGAAATGTATTTCTTAGCTCACCTTATGGAAAATGAAATGTCCCAAAGCCTTATGGAGTCTTCACAGAAAAAAAGGTCTTAAAACTATTTCATCAGGGAAAAAAAGCCACAGAGGGAACAGAGCTGTGGGAAGAGATACCGTTTCCATTTTCTAAAGCAGCCCCCTACTGTTCTGAGAGACAACAATAAAAGCTTGACAGAAAAATCAAGGACTTTAAAGTGACCCACAGAGTTGAGGGCTTTAGGTTTCTGAGTTTGTCACAATCATGACGTATCTATTTGATCGTGTGACAGATTAGTTTAAAAACACTCTTACACTGATTGTTGGCTTGCTATAAGGTTCTAGTATCTGTCAGTTTATTAAATATTTTGCACACATTTATTTACATAAATCTTAATATTGACATTTCATTATTAGTAAATCATTTAAGCTCTCAACTTCACAGTTTAAACTGAGTGGTTCGGATTAGGGCTGCTTCCATTTAAACCCTTATGTCTGCTTATCACTTAGAAAGACGAGGCTACTTCTTCCTGTTCATTGTGAAAAAGGCTTCTTAAAATTAAAAAAGGTTTTGAAATTTCTTTGCAGCATAGTGACTGAGCAACTCCAACCTCTAAATCTCTTGATGATTCTTCTGTACTGATACAATGAAATAAATGCATAGTGAAATATTGAAATTGATTTATATACCAGAAATTAGATTTAACTATGTGTCATAATTAAAGATGTATTTTAAACGATTTAGTTGCATAATTATGTATTGGCTTTTACATTGTATAACTTAATGGCATTTTAAACTGTTTGATGCTGCATGAAATAAATAAGTAGTATATTTAATTATTGAGTGGTACATTTAAAGAAATGTTTATTAATTTCATTTGACATTTAACTATGAATGCTATGCATACCTTTAACTAGTCTCACTGCAGTTTTTTCTGATAAGAAATTTCAGTTTTAATAATTTTGAAAGTGCACCATCTTATTCATACAAACAACCTTCCTTTTAATGCTGTAATTATTTATTTTAATTTATAGATATTGTACAGGGATATATGTCACTGCCGATAAAAAGTTGAATATTTAAATTCTGGAGTACATTAAACTTTGCTAAAAGTTGGCTTTTTAATAACATAAGGCTAAGTTAAGGACTTTTCGCTTCTTCTTTCTTTGTGCAGAACATTTCAGTGCAAAAAGGGCTTTGTACGTCCTTACATCTTCTCCATAAAATGACCCGCCCCGTCTCAACATCTCTCCTGGCTCTCATCACCACTAATAGTGCAGCCCAGAGAAACTACAGTGAACACGCCATATGCTGCTTCCAGTAATCTGCTCATTAGGTGCCAGCCTGCCTGCTCTTGGCCTGAATGAAAATATCAAATATCAGAGATGACCAGATGCCACCGTACACTTTCACATGTGCAAACAAGCAAGCATATGTGCATAAATAAACACGTCACATGTTGAAAACATAACTGCTGTTCAAACTGGATGCATGGGAACAATGTTGCATGTATAACGGTGGCAGGTTTCATGGTTGATAATGACCACATTACATCTATCTGTTTTCAGCCTCCTCTTCAATGCACAGTCTTTCATAGACGTGTCTAGTTTTTCAAAGAGTTTTTGGAGCTTAGAAGTATTATTAGTGTCTCCTTTTGTCTGGCTGATAGAAAATGAGGAGGCAGCCTCAGACGTCGAGGCATACATTATGTGTCTAGCTTTTAATTAGCAAACTGTATCAGAAAATCACTCCTATTGATCTCAATACACCAGTGACTTTGTTTGTATCTGCATTTTTTCAGCAAAGGAGTAAAAACTTATAGAATTTCTATTAATTATCACTTTTCTCTCTCCCCCAAAATGATGTATTACCCCTTAATGCGAGCATTAGCATACCTGAAAACTCAATATTTATTCTATTAATGCCTAATTCTAATCCACTTTTTCAATTTTTCTTGTGTCTTTTAATCTGTTACTATTTGCGGTAAACATAAAACTAAAAGACCCAAGTGGCCTCCTCCTGTCTTTAATCAATATTTCTCAAACAACTACTACATCTCATAAATCAACACATATGAAACTCAATTAATGATTTAATAAAAGCTCATTCTAAAACATTAATATTTATCACTTTGTGCAGAGTATCATTATCAAGGGAACTGGCAGAGACAGGTTGACAACAATGACTAACATACATGTTATGCAATTAAATGTAACTTTATGTTATTTAATCAAATTGTTTTCTAACTGTCATGATGTTCTGTGAACACATGCCCAGCTCAACAGATAAACATGGGATTCAAGCTGATGTCTGGGTTAAATAGGTAAATATGCACTCATGAAATAAATTCACAACAAATTTCAATCAAAAGGTAAGAAATTATTAACAAAAATCACTTAACTTCAATTCAAACATATTTCAGTTCAATACACTTGACTTAAATAGTGATATTAAATAAACTAGTCATAAGCTACTATGTATATGTCATAAAACTGGACAGAAGGACCCAATATTAAGGCTAGACAGTTTAGGTTTCAAAATGTTTATACAAACAAACAGAATGGAACAGAATGTGGATCTGTGGGTCTGCAGTGGCTGCTGGTGGATGCGGGACCCACCCATCACTGGCACTCTGGTTGAGTGAGAACCACAGGTAAGTGATGAAAGATCCATGTCGGTCACTTGCCTGGTTTAACAGTTCAGTCTACCCTCTCAGGAAGAGGCAGGATCCAGCCGATGGACTGACAAATGAGATGCGGCGAGAGCTGCCCAGAGTGTCCCTAATGCAGCAGTGTCTGTGAACAGGCAGGATTCCGAGCCAGGTCTGGGAAAAAGTCCAGAACAAGGATGGTTCTGAGATCCAAGAGTCTGTAGCCTGGTCCGGGGTTCCGATCAGAGCAGGAATAGGCAAGTCCAGGTTTCCCGATTCCAGCAGAGTTCAGGCAGACACACTCAGATGGAAACAGGCAGGCCCAGAAGCTGAGAGGCAGATCAGGACATGACACCAGGAAAACCAAGGAACTTTGAACTGGCTCCCTCCACTGAGCCAAAACAGGAACCAGGAACAGTTAGCGGAAAAGAGCCAGGACAGGAAACGCCAAGGCTAAACTAAACAACCGTCTCTAACAACTGGCCTCAGAGAACGAAAACATAAAGTAGGGAAAAACGCAAACAAAACTCAAACAATGATCTGGTCCTGGTAGCTGGGCTAAGCTGTATATAAATCAGCAGCAGATGGATAAGATGAATGATAATTAGTGACTAGGAAGGATTAGACAGGTGAGTGAAGAGAGCTGTTTGCTATAACGGCCACAATCATGACTATATTTAGAAGGAAAGGAAAATGGATATATCTGAAAACCATAAATAATAAAAGGATGGTAAAACCTCACAGTTATGGCATGGATCTGATTTTTCAGAACCAAAATTTATGTGAACAGGTTAATAAAACAACATTTGGTAAAATAATATATTAAATGATTCGCCTAATTAGATATCAGCAAGTGTTTGAACAATTAATTCTTAACATCCTTTAATTATTACTGTGGGAATATTAGCTTGAGGGACCCCTTTGGAATCTTTACCTGAGTTTGATTTGTTAAGAAAATGGAGCTAATACCTAGCAGACACAAGGAGACTTGTTTCAAAAGACCCTGTGGTCATATTAAGGTCCATCCATCCATCTTTTTAGTTTTATCTGTCAGGTTGGCAGTCTATCGCATGGAGACACAGAGACACAAGACAATGCTCATATACATTCACACCTAAGTACAATTCAGAGAAAACAATAACTGGTAGATCAACCTGCCCACAGGTGCGTTGTGCCTTTCAAAAGTTGATGGCAAGTTACTGGTTTCCCAAAACTCAATATTTCCACCAATACTCACAGACACAAATCAGAATACTGTTGTAACTGCAGACTTGTTAATTTCCAGCTCTGGTAAACCTTCTGGTTAACCACATACTGATGTTTCTTTGTTGGAATACTTGCAGTTAGGAAGCCAATTTTCAATCAGTATTATTCAAGTGAAATACAACATCATCTTAACATTAATGCATATCACACTAAACAGTTAATTTTGAAACAACATAAAAACTAACAGACCAGTCTTAGGAATTTGAACAAAACAACTCAGTTCAAAATTACAGCTTTTCTTTAGTAGTAATCTAATTAAGTAATGATACACCAAAAGTAGCTCCAAGAACTTCTATCCTCCTTAAATGTATTTTTGAACAGTTCATTCTTGAGCAGTAACATTTTCTGGGGATGGGATCAACTACCTGTGCAGAAGGCATTTATAGTTTCACAAATAATCTGTATTGGGCTCAGATTTTTCTCGTGCCTAGATGGTTCTGAGCTTGTCTTATGGTCGTCCTGGTAACCTGATTTTCGGCACTTTGGTGTCTCTGGCCTGGTAGAGGTCCTGTTCCCGCAGTTGGATGGATTGAGTGGTAGGTGTGTTTGACACCTGCTCTTTGGTGGCTGGCATGCTTTGCTTGGCCTGGTATGGCAGACTGCCCAGGCTGCAGTTACCTGGCGGCCTTGAGTAAGAGATGTCCTTAAGGATGTAGGACTCTCTTCTGGGTCTACCTTGGGCATTGTCATGGTTTTGGTTCTGTTTAAGTTTATCTTTGAGTTTTCATTGGTTTTATTTCTATTCTGTGCTCCCAATCTACTAATTAGCCTGGTTTGTTTCTGTCTACCATATATACACCTACTGGTCAGTCACTGTTTGGTGGTTAATCGTCATTTTTTGCTTTTGTGAAGTTTTTCTGGTTCTTAGTATTTTGTGGATTTATGCTTCTGTTTTCACCTTTTAAATTAAATCTACAAGTAACTACCTTCAACTTCAATCTCTGCATTTGGGTCCTCCTCTTCAAACCTCCACCCAACCTGACAGGCGTGACTGGCTCCAGACAGATCCTGAAGCCGCTGCTTCAGGATCCATAGCCTCTGGGGTCAGGCCCCTCTGGGGAGAATGCAGTCATCCCTATGCCTGCCCTCTCTATGCCCCTGTGGTCTGGGGTTCCTTTAGATATCTTATACATAATCTTGATCTGCTGCTGGGTCCCCTTCGGTCCAGTCATATTACCTTTGTATGTTTATTGACAGGGTGTGTGTGATTGTTTTTATGTCATTCTGGATGTAACCAGCATGTGATTTGGAGTTCCCAACATTGAAGTCAAAGACTTAATCTATTTCACCACAAAATAACCAAAGACTAAAACAAGCAAATTTCATAAATACAGCAGCTCTAAGAGCCGCTCATATTACAATGTTGACTTCCACCATTGGTTTTTAAGTTTATAATGTTTCCTTTACAGAAATGATATTTAACTCTCTTGATGGTGTTTGTCACAGTTAATAAGTGGTATGAAATCTGCTTTTTAGGCTGTTTAGACATTAAATTAAAACAGAGTTGTTTGCAGAATTAGCAAATCTGTGATTAATCTCATTGTAGAAAGCTGCAGACATAGCACCAGTTGGGGTATATTGAGGTGAGCATTCCTTGAAATAACTTTTTTTTAAACATAGTATTCCTGGTGTTTTCCTTATCATACGTACCTGTGTTTTGCTCTTCTCCTCTCAATCTTTGCTGGATCCATGCCACGAGTTCTGTTTTATTTGATAATCTTTCATTAAAGTATCAGTGACTCTCAGTGTCTATCTGCAATTTGGTCCTTAACAGCCCTTTTGAATGTTATTGTTTTCTTTTAAAGTGAGTTGTTCGTGTGATAGAGTTTGTGATGCTAATCAAGGTCGGATTTAGTAAATTTGAGGCCCATGGCAAAGACAGGCAGGGGGACTTCTGAATTAATAAGACAGAATGTAATACAGACCTATTATACAGAAAGTTTAATAGAATTTACATACATTATTTGTTCTACCTTCTTCCCGTTTTTTTTCTAAACCCTTTTCTTGCTGTTTTCCTCTGTTTTCTTTTGTCTGTTTTTCTTCTCATATTGGCAATGTGCTCAGCTGACTTTTAATGCTGTCTCAAAAGATCTCTTTTTCTATTTCCCCTTTTTTCATTTAAATGATATAATAGCTGCATGAATCATAACAGTAGACAAGAGAGAGGAGAACAGGAGGCGGGGTTACCAATCTACTTGCTCTGGAGAGCAGAGTTCAGTGCTTTTATATGTTGTTGCCAAAGTCCTCAGTAGCAGAAAAAGTCACTAGATTTGGCACTGAGCGCTTTTTTTAAATAAAGCGCCAAAAGGATCTGAAAAGTCACTAAATATAGTGACAAAAGCACAAAGTTGTCAACGCTGCTCTTAATGCCATTTGTTTTCAAATGATTTGCTGCTGTCTGTTTGGATCCTTCTGAACATGTGCAGCAAATAGACTGAACCAACCAAGGGAGGCCCCATGAGATACACCTAACATTATAAGTATTCTGATGGCATTTTAACGAAAGGACTTTTATCAAAAAACATTAATAATAATACACATAATTAATGTACACAAATAAGTAATAGTGTATTACAATACATATAAAAGGGGTTTTATGGAACTTGGGGCCCCAGAGAACTGCTGAGTTTTGCCTATTTGTAAATCCTCCCCTAATGCTGATAATCATTTCCTTAAAACAATAGCTTAAATTATTATGAGTCATAATGGATTTAAAGTACAGACACAATTGTTTGCTGCTTCTGAATATGCCTCTCAGGTGTTTTGCATATGGCAGCCTGACACCATCAATGCATCATTTTGTAGAAAGAGGGCGTGTACTTGAGGCATGCATCATAAAAAACGAAAATAAAACCTCAGAGGAAGAGCAAGGTATTTAAAATGCCTGGGCTATTAGACCAGCATCTGAAAAAGCAATTGATTGGACCACCACTGCTGTCTGAATCACAATCTCATCCATTTCCTTCTGTTTCAGTTCAGGGCATGATGATGAAGAGGAGGAACAGTTACA
>NW_015150645.1:1039304-1044459 GCF_000732505.1 Cyprinodon variegatus
TTGGTCTTTGGCTAAATTATTATTATTTACAGATCTAAGGTTATGTGAAAGATCTATTGTTATTTACTCCTCCTTGTCAGTCCACCTCCTGCTGTGATTAACAAGCAGGAGCTGATGCTGTGGTTGATCTTATTGTTTGCTGAAGGAGCGAGGAGTTAAGCAGTTTTTCTACCTCCAATTAAGGTTTATATAAATTTTTTTGTAATTCAACTTGGAAATTATTTCTGTTATTTTTATAAGTAAAGAAAACACCTTCTTAAACCATAAAACTCTCGGCGAGTGCTTTTTATTTTTGAGTGAGTCGAACAGCTCCTCCTAAAACTACTCTGGCATTTTTTTTTTTTCAAACTTATTAGGTTGGAAGAATAAAAAATGTTGAGATATTTCTGTTATTAGCCTCACAGGCTCCAAACGAAGGTTATGAGAGTCATGAGAGGTCATGAAGGGGAGGACTGCTGGAGATCCATCTGGCCAGTGAAAGATATATTAACCTAACAGTGAACAGCCTTGATGAACTGAAGTTGGTTTTCCTCCAAATGTTTAACTGCGAGAAAGTTCTTCGTGCAGGGGGTGGGTTGGTTCCCCTGGGGGGAGTGTGTGTTGGGATTTTTGTAAGGTATAAATGTATGTACTGATCCTTGGCCAGTCAGAGCTCTATCTCTCCGTCTGAGGACGTTAAATAAATTTGAACCTAATGTCTTGCAAGAAATGCCTCTGTCTCAGGTTCCTAACCCCACAAGATGTAACAAGCAGAAAAACTTCAGTGATGACTTGAAGAAAAGTGCCGCAAATGATCCAGCCGATCACTCACAGAAAAACGAAGAAAGCAGCCAGCAGGTCGTGAGTAAAATCAGCTTATTGTGTTTATGAATGAAAGTACCGCTTTGGTGCAGAGAAACAATTGATCACTATAAAAAGCAAAGTTGTTGATTTTGGAAAAGGATTGTGGCAAAGAACGATGATGTTGATTAACTTCTTTGAAAGTAAAGGGATCTGTGTGATCATTAATGATGTCTGACCCTGAAACTGTTGATGTTTTAATGTGTGGGTTAAAAAAAACTTGGGTAAAACCACAGACCTTTCACTCTGTTTCCTTAATTTTACTCACAATCACCATGAGAGCAAAGATTTTCACAAAAGTGAAAAGCATCAGGATAAATTTGCTTTTTTTAAAGCCACAAAAAAAACTTTCATGGCAAACAGACTGAAGCTACGGTAATATTAAAAAGAAAGAGTGAAGGTTTAACAGCAGCAGCAAAAGTCAGGCATATACACTCCTAACTTAGTTTAAGATTAACTGTATTTCTGAAATGAAAGACTTGGTCTCTAAACAACAATTTTTCACTTTGGATGCAGCTCCATGTTTATATAAATATATGCAAAAGTTCAATTAATATTACAATTTTCATTTAGAGTTGCAGAAAAGAAAAAAAAAAAGCATATCCTATCTCTGCATCCAGGCGAAAAACCAAATGATCGATTCTAATATCTGTCGTTTATTTTTTGGGTGATCGTCAATCACTTTCATCCCAAGAAGGAGCCGGCAGTGTTTCCTCTTTGACTTTACATCAGCAGTCTTCTGTCAGATTTAGCTCCAGTTGTGGGTGTTTACCCCCGGCCACTCATGCCCACGCTGAGTGACACAGGCGTGATTTATGTCTCTTTGTAGTTTTCTTATCTCTTTTGGTTTCTGTTGAATGCCTTGTGTTTACTTTCTTCTGTTCCTCAACTGCTCTGTTGTTTTATACCCTTTCGTATTGCTTTTTTAAAATCTTTTTTTGGAGAAGTTTTTGTACTCCCAGGTTTAAAGTTTTACACACCAGTCTCCTTCTTTATCACCTTAAAGTAATCTGGCTGAGTGAACATATACGTGCACGGTGTGGGTGTGCATGCTTTTGAAGAGCTTCCACCGAAGGCTTTCAGGCATAGCAGAAAGCACATCCAGTGGACCAAAACGTTCATCTGAAGACAATCAGACAATAATTCTTTGTGAAATAAAAGCAAGAGGGTGGAGTCTGTGATAACATTAGTATAGGAAAAAAAAAAATGAAAGTCTAATTAAATTAATCTCCAAAATTTAGAAGGGCCAAATAATTCATACATGAAGGTACACCTGGGCAAGCAAAAAAGCCACTATCAGGACCTCCTGGTGTATGTTTATGATGGTGTCAGAGTTGGAGACATCATCATACACTGTAAGCAGTGTGGGATAAAAAATATGGTGCAAAGAAAACACATTGTTGTGGAAGTTCAGAGCATTAAATATATATAGTGCAATTATGCAGAGTTTTGGTTTGGTGTTGTCAGTGTGATGCAGAGTCTGTGACACTATTTAGAATTTGAGAGTCTGATGGCATTGCGGGGAAGAAGCTGTTTTGGAATCTGTTTGACCTGCATCTGATGCTTTGAGGTCTCCTCCCAGAGGGCAGCAGGGAGAACAGTCCATGGTGGGGTGTGTCATTGATGATGTTATGGTCTCGACACGCAGCGCTGGAATGAAATGTCTTCTCTACACCTGCTTCAGTTAACATTTAGACAAATCAGAAATCATGTTCATTAATTTTTTTCCAGTGTGTTTAACATTATTAAGTCTGACTTGCTTTGTCAGAAACTCCAGAAAACTCACGTCAAGGCCTCAGCAATCCCTGGATCAACGGCTGCTTCCTACAAAGGACCCGTCCTACCTGGATACCCAAAGACTACCTAACAAACAGACTAAAGTTTGTTAAACTTAAGGGTCAACTCTCTGAGACAAACTTTTCAGGCTCTCATATGACCTAATCTGAAATCCTGGCTCTGAAACATTGATCACGGTACTGTTTCAGATCATGTCCATCCTATCCAGGTTCATTGGTATATTATATGAGTAAATGAAACTGCCCAACATTCATAAATCACTCTGATTGTAATTCATGAATGAGGGGAATGATTCATGATTCTCAGTGACAAATCCTCAGTGACCATGAGGGAATCAGAGCCTGATTGGTACAGTGAGTGAGCGAACCCTCATTATCACAGCCCTGTAGGAATGGCCACTGATTTGAACAGTACAAAAGAGGGTGAATCAGTCCTGTGCTGCATTTCATGTTTAGCTTGGTGAAGCTAACTCTTTAAGTTTTCCTGACTTTAGCAATTAGCTTGGAGGTAGACCATCACACTATCTTTAGCCGTGAAGTTTAAGGTATTCCAGGCTAGGCTCAGGGCCCACTATCCTACATGTTTTTTGTCTTTCCCTGCCTTTACACCCTTGACCTGAATAAAAAGGTGATTGACAGGCTTTTGCAGCATTTGGCAGCTACCAAGGAGGTAATGCAATAATTACACATCTAAACCATTAGGGCACTGGGCGCTGAGGATGACACTTTAGTGAGAGACTAACACTAAACCCTCTTTCCCACTGAAAACCCGAGTTTTTCATATCCGGGTTAAGTTCTCTAACAATGGGCTTTTGGCTCTTTTCACATTTGACCGATAAGCCGAGTCTGACTCCCTGCTGGCACGCTGCGTGGCTACTGTTCCCCAGCACTGCGTGTCTGATGACCGCATCTAACTAGTTGTGCACTGATGATGTCAACAGTGTGACGGAAATCAGGGAGCTAATCAATGGAAAGCATCATGAAATGAAGCCAGGGCATAGTGAGTTTGATTAATTGATTCGCTCTATTATCTGTCTTAATCTCTCTCACCAGTGCTGTTCCATGTTTATCAAATGTAAACAGTTTTGGCTTGTTAGATTAGAAGCAACTGGAGCGTTGTTTTGACGTCTGTACGTTGCTTTAAATGGTGTCACGTAATTTTAATGTGGATCACTTGCCAAATAGTTTGATCTGAGTAGACACGTGTCTGAGAGCTGTTCCCACTGCCACCAAAAGCCATTTGCTCCTGGGTTTTAATGTGTTTTTCAACCAGCGGTAAAGGGTTATTATGCTACAAGGTAAGTCTAGAGTTGCCACATTTTGAGTGCAACTAAATAGAGAAATAATTATTAGTTTTTATTATAAATGGGAAAAAAATTTGTGATGCTATCAGTTGGAGCCTTTTAAATTAGTCACCATGGAGAGTTGAGTGAAATGTTATTTCATGCTTATTTCATCTGCATGGCTTGGTATGAAGTTTTTTTTATTTATATCAGGCCTTGCTTACATACAGCAATGCATATGCTCGCTATACTTAATATTTCATAACTAGCAACATAAATATATAAGAATTACACATGAAGAAAATGATGGTACCCTTGTTGTTTTGTTGCTTTGAGACAATCATAGCAATCAAACCCTTTCTCCAACTATCAGTGGGACTTCTGCACCTCTCAGCAGGTATTTCCGGTCACTCCTGGGCAAACTGGTCCAGTTGCCTTATGCTAGAAGGTTGCCTTTTCCAGATGGCATGTTTCAGCTCCTTCGAACCATGTTCAACAAGATTTATGCTAGGGCTCGTAGAAGGCTGCATCAGAATATTCCAATTTTTAACTCTTAGGCATTCTCAGCTGTTTCTAGCTGTGTGTTTTGGGACATTCTCCTTTAAAAGACTCATGACCTGTGACAAAGAAAGAGCTATCTGACTCTGGGTAGCACATTTCTCTAGGTTCCCTTGATAGTCTTGAGATTTCATAAGACACTGCACAGATTTGTGCCAGAAGAAGCATCTATTCCTGTCTTTGATTTGTTATCAAATGTCCTCAAAATAAGATGTTGAAAGTCCCATGGATCTTAAATTAATTAATATCTTGTGCAAAGGTTGCCACAGGAACATCAAGCTGCTTAGAGATGGTCTTAAAACCTTTACATTTAATGTACTTTACTGTTACATTTTCTCTAATCTTGACAACCTTTCCCTTGCTTCCTCTGCCCCATGTTGAGTGTGGTACACACCATGTCACCAGAAAGTACAGCGACTTCCTGTAGCCTCATAAGTCCACTGACTGATCACAAGATTGTAGACATCTGTGATGCTAATTAGTGGACACACCCATATTTAACATGTCCCTTTGATCAGATTATTTCAAGGCTTTTCTGGGGTTATCATTCTTTTTTTGCAGGCCTGTTCAATATTATTTTAAAAGAATCATTCTGTTGTAGCTTTGCCTCGTCTGTTCCTGTTTGGCTGTGACGCCATCCTGGAAAGAAACATCAGCTGTGCTGCTTCCATCAACACC
>NW_015150645.1:1044806-1048935 GCF_000732505.1 Cyprinodon variegatus
TTGGCGCTATATAAATAAACTGAATTGAATTAAATTGTAACATGGCTGAAAAGCAATGTCACAGTGTCTGACTTTCATTTTTTAATCTTCATAGAAGGTTAATTTATTATTATTTCTATCAAATTCAAGATATTTTTGTAACCATTGTGGGTTTTTCTTTCATTAAACCAGGGGTACCAAAAATGAATCAACGTGTGTAATTTACATGTTCAGAACAATGTGAAACAATCCAGCATTGCAGCAGATCATGTAGCATATGCTGCATTAAAAGTAGGAAGGTGATCCTGAAATATTATTTACTCAAAGCTGCCTATTTTTGTAAATCATTGAAACCCAATAATTTAATAGTGTGACCTGAATCTAACATTTACATTTAAATTAAAGCTGTCCCTCCTGTAAAGCTCTGGGCATGGTTCATCTGCTTCATGGTGCTCATCTGTCATTGACTTACAGTCATCTGTGGTTCATTTTAAGTTATTTATTTCCTCCTGCAGGGTGATTTAAGTTTTTGCTCAATTTGTTTTTTTTTTTTAAACTTTGTTGCAAAGTTTGTACATCTGTGCTCATTTAAGTGTAACAATACTCAGTTATAACCAGTTTCCACCTGTTTAAAGTGACTGCATTTTATTAGGCTATATTTCACCTTCTCTTTTTTGCTTTAGGAGAACATTGTTTTTGTGTTGTGTTGTTTTCTCTTATGTTGAAAAAGACTTATTAATTCAAAGAGTATAAACTTAAATTTGAAGTCTCCTTTATTCAAATAAAGGAGACTTGATTAGATATTGGTTGTAGAGTTTAGAAGATTGCCAAATAGTAAATAGTTTCAACATTTTTATCTGTAAAAGTACTTTTAATATTAAAGCATGATGTTTTGGTCTTCCTTTGCACTGACGGTGGCAAAGGACAGCTCTGATGTTTCACTATTAAGGGAGGGTTTGGATCCCTTTTTATGTTTTGACATGACTTTTGTCCTAAAAGACTTTTTGCTTTTTCATCCACCAAAGTGTATTTGTCCCCGTAGTCTCTTGCGTGTGGTTGGAGCAGATCATTGTTTCAAATGCACAGCTGGACTGGAACCACGCAGCTTCGCTTATGGGTTTCCACAGACTGCCAAAGACTTGCGACAGATTGCATCAATATCACAAATTTCTCTTCTACCAAAAATCATGTATTTGTTACTTTGGAGTTTAAACTGCCCACTGCGGAAAATAAAACACTATTGATCCTACCTTTGTTGCTGCATTGAAATTGGTTTATAAATGTATATCTACAGTCACTGCATAACATTTGGGTATATTGATCTTTCACCTTGAAATTATTTTATAGAAGAAATACAGAGATCTGCATGAAGAGAGATAATTCTTTTAGAGGATGTTCTTCCTTTTTTCATAAGTATCACTAATGTGTTACACAAAAATCAGGTGAGAGAAATCTGGACTGATGCTGACCCATTTCTGTGAACCTCCCATCATTAAGTTTAAGGATTAGAGGATTGCGGTCGATCGTTCTACCACCACCACAAAGTGTTTATATATTTTTTCATAATTTACACTTATTCCATCCATCCATTTTCTGTCACACTTATCCCAAGCGGGGTTGCAAGGGGTGCTGGTGCCTATCTCCAGCTGTCTACGGGCGGAAGGTGGGTTACACCCTGGACAGGTCGCCAGTCCATTGCGGGGCATCATGGAGAGAAACAGGACAACCAACCATTAACGTACACACTCAGACCTAAGGAGAATTTCGAGAAGCTGATTAACCTAACAGTCATGTTTTTGGACTGTGGGAGGAAGCTGGAGTACCTGGAGTGAACCAACGCATGCACAGGGAGAACATGCAGAAAGACCTCAGGCCCGGAATCGAAATTGGAACCTGATTGCTGCTGCAAAGCAGCAGTGCTACTCACTGCGCCACTGAGCAGCCCCATAACTTACATTTAGTTCCAGATATAGTTTAAATTATTCCATTTGGATGTATAATTTGTAATGGTTGCATACTTTAGGTAATATGTCTATATGGTTTAATCACACTTGTTCTCTTCTTTGAGGTTCTGCACACACAGATCAGCCAGAGGTGGAAGCCATGAAGGGGGAATTTTGTTGAAATTGACCTGTATTTTGTCACCCTAATATTCTCTTATTATTTGTGCTAAAGTTAAATAGCTGTTTAATTTGTTTAATATGTTTTAGTTTTAAATAATTGTTTTTTTTTTATTTGTTGGTTCTCTGTTATATTCTGTCTCCCTCTTGTGGCAAGTTTAGGTTATTCCACCCCTATTTAATCAGCCTCTCCTCTTCTGTTTGAGTCAGTTACTGTTCAGCTAACCTCAGTTGAGTTGCGCCCCGAATCCATGTTATTAATTATTTAAGCTATTTGTATTGAAGCTTGATCCTTTGTCAACTATGTTTTGACATCACCAATCACCTTTATCCTTGTGTAATTGTGTCCCTCACAAGGATCCACCGAAATGAACTTTTTTTCTGCTGTATTCTAAGAAGCAGTTGTATTTGAGATAACATTAAAGCAGCAGTAATGACAGCATTATTTCTTTAAAAGTAACAATCACTTACATAAAATTCATTTAGCATTTAATAGTTCACAGACTGATTAGAGGGGGGGTCAACAGGACACTTGTAAAGCTTCATAGGTGAAAACGATCAGCTTTATACTTACAATTCATTGATTTAACATTGTTTAATTTACAGTTCTGAGTCTTTTTTAAAACACCTTTAGCTTGGTTGGAGGTGACAGACAATTAAAACTTTAACAGGAACAATTTTAGCAGCGTAGATAAATTATTGAGTGGAAGCATGAGAGAGAACTCTTACGTCCTAAAAGTAGAGAACCTGATGGTGGGGAAGCAACTAAATAAAATGTCTCCACGTGGACATGAAAAGGTTGACAGGTTACCTTGTGGTGGGAATTGGACTAAAGCTGCATTTTGACTCTGACCATATGGAAAATGAAAGGAAAAGATATCTGAAATGGAACATGAAGCTCCATCATCTTGCTGCTCTATAACATGATTTTTGCACACTAACAAACACACACACATCGATGTAAGTGCAAATCTCCGCATTTCTCTGGGTCGCATTACCAAAGGGGTGCAGAGGACACAAATTACATTTTTCAGCACAAACAGATGCAATGATGTGAGAAAAGATTGAGCAGTTTAACCAAAACAGGAAATCAACACAATAACCTTCAGTTTAACTGCTACGACAGCCTTAGCGTTACACATCTCGCTCTGCTGCGCTCTGCAGTTCATGACTGGTTTTGAGTAGTCAATTATTTTCTGTCCAGAACTGACATAACTGCCTGACTTGTCTGAGATGACACCATCAGTCAAAGCTGCTGAGCAGACACTCCTTCTGCCTCCAGATCCCATTAAGTTAAACAGCCTCAGCTACTTCCCAGCTACTTCCCTAACACAATGCATTTTTATTGCTGCGCCTTGAAAATGTATTGCATGACACATTGAAGCCACAGGGGTAAAGTTTCTACTCAGGGGGAAGGAGTGAAGATTGGAGACTGAATTTCTGGTTGCAGCAATTTTGGACATTTATGTTTGATTTCATGCAAAGCACAAAAAACAATATAAATTTATAAAATGTCTTAAGGTTTTATTTAATCGTTATCATAAACATAATCTTTCACATCAATACTAAAGCTTGTCTTCAGGTCATTCCTGAAGATGATAATAGGCATTATTAAATAAGTATCCTAGCAATAAAATAATGGAGATTTTCCACCTTTCTATCATTACCAACCTCCTTCTGTAGATCTCTGGCTCACAGTTGGATGTGCTCACCCAGGACAGTTACTTCTTGTGTGCACCAGTGGGCCTTGTGGTGCGTTCACACTGAATTAGCAACAAAATTAGCAACAAACTCATCAGTTTTGTGTGCTCTTCCACCTTCCACCTCTTCACAGCTTTAGCTACTACAGCTAGAAACCACTGATAATGGTCAAAATCTTGGTGTCAGATCTGAACCTTCAGAGAACATAAAGGCAGTTATTAAGTCAGCCTTTTATCACATGAAGAACATCTCCAGGATTAAAGGACTAATGTCCAGCAAGATCTACAGACTCTAATTCATGCATTTACCTTCTCTAGAATTGATCACTG
>NW_015150645.1:1049174-1065652 GCF_000732505.1 Cyprinodon variegatus
AGCAGCATTTAGTTCCTATGATCCACTGATTTGAAATAAACTCACAGAAGACTGGAAAAGAGCTGAAAGCCTGAGTTCTTTGAAGTGGAATAAAAAATAAAAAAAAACATTGTTTAGAGCTGCTTTAACTGTTAAAGTTAAACTATTAACTGAGGTATTATTAGCTTAGGGTTTTGGTCCAGTTGTTTAATTTGTATTTATTTATTTAGTACCTCCATTATTTATTTTTTTAATCTTTACTTGCTTTTTTTGTGCTTTTATCTTCTGTCAATTTTATTGTTTAATTCATATAAAGCACTTTGAATTGTCTTTGTACTGAATTGTACTAACTAAAAGGAAAAAATTCCAAAAATGTCATCAGACGAATTCAAGGAGAATGTTTAATTGTTTAAAGAATTTAGATAATTCCCTTTCTAAATGTTGTGTTTTTCTTTGATTTTCTAAATTAAGCCTAGACAGAAGTTCAGCTAAAGAAATGATTACTTACCCTTGTCCATCTCGGATACAGGCCAATCAGCTTTGAACAACACCTCCACGAAAGCCCAATCAGCATCAATAGTTCATCATAAAAGGTTGCCAAATCCACATCTCCGTCTGCTACGCAAAGCGCAAACAGTTTTTACGCTATATCGGACTTAAATCAGATGACCCCGATTCAACATACCTTCATACCCTTCTACCCCATCGACTCTTACGGCGTTCCCTGTCTCATCTTAACCGGTCCGGCAGAAGACCGCCATGTTGAGCATGGTTCTGCCAGAGGTTTTCTTCCCAAAGAGGAGTTTTTCCTTTCCACTGTTTTTTCATGCTTGCTCATCATGAATCAGCTTATGCAATCCACTGGATCTCCCCATAAAGCTCAGCACACAGTCTCACCAACCAGCAGTCACATTAGTGGTTCTATTTACAGAGATACTCTGTTAATATTACTGCTGCTACTTGTACTTCTTATTCCCCCTCTCTTTATTCCTGGAACTCATCTAAAACTGTACAATTTTGGTACCCAGTGAACTGGAAAGTCAAACTCTGAGGGAGCTAGGAAGAAAAACTGTATTGATCGTATGGTGGACATGGGGCATCCAGGACAGAGTACCTATTTTTTATTTTCTTATTTATTACTCTACATCTTAAAAAAATGAATTGATTATTGATATCCAGATAATATTTTTTTAAGCAACCAGGCAAATCTTCTTACTTTGGCCAATTTACAGCTGTTTATCTTTCAGCGCAGCACGTATCGGATGTCAGCGTGAGGCGATGAACTTTACTGCCTCCGTTATTATGAACCGCTCTGTGTATGCTTTGTAAACTCGGGTCGGGTCACACTTTAAATATTTACAGATCCATGCGGTCCTGGACGGGTTTTAAATTGGGTCAGGTCTCGGTTCTGAAATCTACGGGTGCCGGCAGAGACAGTTTAGAAAAATCAGACCTGTCCATAACTCTGATCGAGGAGCACTGGCTAAACTGTGATTGTCCATTATTTGCAGACGAACAGTGCATGCCCAGGTCCATGCATACCTCACAGAAGAGCATGGTTGGAGGCAGGCTGGTTGGTTGGAAGCTCTGGGGTGGTCTCTGAGCAAGCTCAGACAGACATGCACAGATTCTGACGTGCAGGCTCAGGAGTTGAGTGACAGAGACAAGATGTGGTACCAGGATAACTGCAAAACTTCAAACTGGTCTGCACCTAGTAGCCAGGATTACAGGACTTTAAATTAGCTTTCCCCCCCGCCAAGCCAAAACAGGTACAGAGAGCGGTTAGCAGGAAAGAGCCAGGAAATGATCGGAATGATAAGACAAACACTAAACCCTCTTAACCAACTGGCCTCCGGGGACAGAGACACAAACATTGGACTGACTTAAACTAACAAAATAAACATACAAACAACAAACAATGATCTGGCCCCGATAGTTTGACCCGTAAATAAAGCAGAATGAGCAGGTGGATGAGATGAGTTATAATTAGAGATTGGACAGATTAGGCTGGTGAGTGACATGAACAATTAAGGTCATGTATCAGGAAAGATCATGACAACCTCTCTATATTGGATACTGTTAGTATTCAGTAATCAGAAAGTAATAACAGAAAAGCAGAAATATCAGCCCCAAACATCTTTATTTTGTTCTAGTGTAAACAGTTTTTCTTTGTGTTGATTACAACAGACCTCTGTGTGAAGGACTCCTGGGCATAGTTCCTCTTGAGTTAATGTTATATCAAGGCCAGAGCAGAAAGTCAGCTAAACCTGGTGGGAAACAAAGGCTTGATTTGCCTGCTATGTTTTTGGACCAAGAGTAAAGATAAGGCTGTTCTCTACGTAAACAATGGACTTGCTGCTGATTTTAACATCAAACAGAAGGTATTTTATACTTCGACATTTAATCTCCCATTCTGTATGAACTAACCGTAAGCTCTGAAGCACTCGCCAACAACCACTCAAAAGAACGCAACGAGTTTGAGAGAAAAAGTTCTCTAGCCTCTTTTGATCAGTTGTTTAAGATGTGTATTTCATTCTTTTGGGTTCTTCAATAATTTATTGGGTACTGACTCAAAAGAACAAAATGGAGCATGGATATGTAAATATCAGTTCTCCGTTGGCCACAACCATCCTGAGTTAAAGGTTTTGGTTATATCAGGCCATAGATGAAGCCTTTCATATACATAAAGAATAAACATACATACAACCTTTCTCCAAAATACAATTTATTAGCAAAATCTCTACAATTCCCTGTTAAAACATTTTAGTCAATAATTTTAAAACATAGCCCGTAGAATCCAACTAAACAACTAAGGAAAAGAATAATGAAATAAAGAACAATAAATCAAATAACTATTAAAATGACAATGATATCGCGGTGTTTAAGAACTTTTTTTTTTTTTGAGGGATTTATTGCAAGTGAAGCTTGCAGTTGCTACATCTTCAGACAGCAGCTGGAGCCAGAATCCAAGCTTCCTGAACCCAATGTCAGGTTTCTAGAGTCACTGATGATTTGGAGATGTGGATTTCAATTTCCAGTTGTTATTGGAAGCTGCTCACACTCTCAAAGTACCAATAATCACTTGAATAGAAATGTATCAGTGCACTTGCCTGACTGAAATCCAACTGGCAATCTATAAGTTATTGTTGAGAGAAAGATGAGACATCAATATTAGGCAACCTGAGCTTTTTTAAACTCTTGGCATTACCAATAGCTGCCTACCTTCATGCAAAGGGAGAACTGAGGGGATATAGCATTTTCACTGGGTTAAAATATTTTTATTAAATTATATTTTATTTTTTTTAAACCATTCTTATTTAAAAAACTGACTGATGTTTATTTTTAGGACGTGTAGTGCTATATTCACTAACACAACGTGACAGAAAAAATGGCTGGGACTTGAAAAAAACAGACTAGATGCAACCAAAAATATTTAAGTCTACATTAAATTTGAAAGTTTATATTCACATATTTACCAGTAATTAGCCAAGATGCACTTTAAATGAAAAAATTTTTGAAATTCATGAGAATGTAGAAACGTCAAAGGGCGATGAAGATCAGGAGGATCAAATAGAGGAAGAGGGGAGTTAGCTGAAGGAAGTTAGTGTTTGTGTGAATACTAGAATCAAAGTTGTGCCAGTTCATAATTAAAAAGGAGCTAAAGGTTCAGGTCATACATATGAAAATGAACCAGCTCATGTCGATAGTTCACATTTTCAAAAATAATCTATGTTCATAATCCTATAAATGAATTAGTTCAAGTTTATTTGGTAAATAAGCCACAATCCTCCACAATAGAACCTCATATTTCACCCTTTAAATGTGTGACCATAATATTGAAAAAGAATTGGAAAATATTCGATGTAGTCAATGTGTACTGGATGTGCAGCAGACATGGGCAATGTGGAGTCAACAAGTCATCTCCATGTCATGTATTTAATCTACCCAGCCAATTAACCAGGTGAGTCCAATCTGCACAGGATAATTCACGGTGAAGATTGGACTCACCTGCTTCAGTGGCTGGGTAGAACAAATACATGACATGAAGATGACTTGTTGACTCCACATTGCCCATGTCGGATGTGCAGTGAACCCTTTATTTAGCCAAATTACACAGAACTTCAGAAATGGTACCTTCAGGTTTTGCTAAAAAGATCTGTATCCAAACTTATTTCTTACTTTCCTCATTCAGTAGCAGATATTTCCCAAGATAGCGCGGAAGCTTTCACTTGAGGTGTCGTTTTGAATTTGAAGTGGCGTGGCTGACGTACAGACTTGTTTAAGTCCCGTTATCCAATGAAAAGTGTCCTTATCAATTCTAACCAGCGTGCGCTGTGTCACTACACGATCTTTATAGGAAGCACGATCCGTACCATCAGCCCATTTCCGCAGGCGCAACCAGATATACATCTGGGTCATCCTCAATTTTATTTTGTAAAAAAGACCTAAACTAGGTTTTTCCCTCCCTAAAAATAGTAGGCGTACTAAACTTTTTGTTTAAAGTTGTTAATGTATTTTCTGAGAAAATATATGAGTTTAAATGCAACATCCGTTAGCTAACATTTTCGGCTTTAAACATAAATCTGTTTTCCTTTGATGTTAAGCTTATGGTATATAGTGTGAAACCTAAAGAAAGAAACAACTAAAATGCAGATAACCTGGTTTAATTATATTTTGCTGGACTGTTTAACGGAAAAAATTTTAAAAAATTATCTCCGAAATGTCATAAAATATTTTTCAAAGATGTGTATCAAAATTCTTTTGTGAGTTTAGAATAGAAATAGGTAATTTTAGTACCATTACATTATTTATGGAAACCTGGATGTATGTCTGCTTGCACATGCGCAAATGAGTTGATGGTACGGATCGGCCAGTGACAAGCTGTGTTTGTTGTGCATTATGCTCAGAATGAATGTTGCTTTTTTCACATTCATTACTTAAAAACTGGTCAGTTTAGTTCACCGTTCACTAAAAATATTCACGTATTCAGTGAATGTTGTTCATTGAACTGTTAGGAATCCAGTTTGTGTGGTCTGTTTTTGCATTTCCTTTTCTCCTCCACCAGGTGGTGCCCCATCCTCATTGGGCCTCCCTGCACACCTGCAGCTTGTTGCCTCATTACCGGACTCTTAAGCTGCTGACTGCCACTACCTCGAGGCCAGAGTGTTTGCCAGTTTGGGGTACTCTAGCTATGCTTAGTTTATCAGAGTCTAACCTGAGTTTTTTTTTTTGCCAGTTTGGGTACCCTAGCCAAGCTGAGTTTTGGCTGAGTCAAACTGAGTTTTTGTTTACCTGAGTTTTAATCTTGCTGTTTTTGTCTTTGCCTCTCGGCAGGAAGTCATCCTGCAAACTGGATGTTTCGGACCTTCCCTCCCCTGGAAGGATCTTCTGAGAACCAAACTGAGCTGAGGATTCAAGTTTGTGGTTTGGATCAACCTTTCTTTCCCCAAGGATCATCTAGGGCTTCTCTCTGAGCAGGGGATTCATCTCCACAATAACCCGTTCAAGTACCACAGGAAATCTAAGTGGGAGTCAGCTTCTCCATTCACCAAGGAACAACCGCAGTCTGGGTAAACCCTGTCCACCCTCCATCAAACAAGACAATCACTGGAACATTCCACACAGACTGGATTCAATTTAAGACTCCTTTTCCTGGAAACGTGAGTCTGCAACCTATTCCTCCTCTTTAAGTCAAAGAATCTAATTTCCCACTGAGCCTGAACTAACCGCAGTGTCTTCCCCTTACTTTCCAGTTCCGTTTCGACAGTGTTCAGAGCAGCTCTGGACTCATCTCATTATTCTAAATAAACCTGTTAAACCTTTTCCTGGTCTCTCTGTTTGGTCTTCTGCATTTGGGTTTAGATCTTTAATTAAATCATGACAGAACACGTTTATGCATAACACTGACTAGAATGATGTCCTGCAATGGCTGAAAGATTCTTCAGTGTCACTTTAAACAGCTTTTTAATTTTCTTGCAAATTGATATTGATTTTTTTTTTCATCAGCTTCTGCTAATGGTGTTAGCTCTAGCTAATATATTAAATGATGGATCACAAACTGATCATATTTTTTTGTTCTAACAAACAAATAGGATCACATATAATGGCTCATGAAAATTTTAAAGCAGTGACGCAATGTGGTAATGTCTGAATTTCAAGTCAAACTCAATCCTGTGTTTTTCTTTGTAGATTCCAGTCCAGGTAGACCTAACCTCCTCATCAGCCCAGCAGACACTGCACTGGTAAAAAAAAAAATGGCAACCTCCATTGGTGAAAAATATAACAGAATGTATACATTTGGAAGTAATTATGAGTTTACATTAATGAAAAAAGGTATTTTATAAGGTAATAGGAATATGTCAAGTGTTCAGTCAGTTTAGGATACATTTGATTTATAGGAGATGAAGATAAAAAACAAACTTTCATTTAAATGATTTCTTTTAATACATCCTATCACTAAAATCAATGCTTTGAAAACTGTTTTTTTACTTAACTGATTGAAATGTGTTTTAGATATATATTAATTTGTTCAGATGCTTCTCTGCACTGTAACAGAGCTATTTCAGGGAGAAAACATGAGCAGAAGAAGTGACCAGCTATAAATAAAATGACAGGCAGATGCTGTTACCTGAACAAGGACCACGGGTGTTCAAAAAGTAGACTTTGTTCAGGTGGTGGTTCTCCCCTCTCCGTACGATTCTTATTTCCTGCCTGATCTTCATCCTCCCTCTTTATCCTTATTAGTGCACAATTAAAAAGACAAGTCTTGTGTGATACGACACTGTTGCCATGGATACCACCAGTTCACTCATGAAGCTATCAATCAAAGTGGCAACCTGTAGATGTCACTCACCTCCCGCCAGGCGAGCAGGAGCCAACCAGATGCATTATGGTGATTATAAACAGCCATAATTGTGATTGCTATGGCTGCGGTGCAAGCTGTATTTACCTTTTTGATATGCAGAATGCATTGTTTGCTCCTCACTAATTTACAATGCAGCAATTTATTTATATTTTTCATCTCATCTCTTTCCTCTCTCACTAAGTGGCAGTCGATATGGAGCCAGTGGTTTAATTTTCTCAGCTGCCTTTTTCATTGCCTTCTTTGCTTTCCCTCCTGCAGCAGCTGCATACAGAGTTGGATTTTAAATGTATTTTTGGAAACTACTTTCTTTTTGACAGTTTGACAGCTTGGATCATTGTGGGCTTATATAGAGAAAGTCAGTTCCTGAAGAAAGACAGCAGTGAGAATATTCATATTTTTTTAATTGCAACATCATCTTTACCAGATAACTTTTATGTATAACATTTTGATTGCATAATCTTATTTGACTAACGTGTTAGAACACTGCTTCTGTAATAACATCTCTGGCTGATTCATTGTTATTGGTACCTCTTAGTTCATGCTTAAAATAATGGGTGCTGCATACATTCCAACCGTAAAAGTGCTCTGGATTCAATCAATAACCAGGGTTGCAGCCACACGATTGTTCTGGTAGGACTCGATTGAACTTTGCATAACCCTGCATACATTTTTTAAGCAGCTGCTTTAGTTTTAAAGTTGACTTTTACCTCTGCAATCAGGACAGGATATGAATCCACACTTTTAAAAAACATCATGACTACTTTTTATAGGCAGGATTCTCGCAGCGTCCTCAGCTGCACCTTTAATAGCACCTACGTTGTGGTGATACACATGTATTACATGGTTCTGTATGTACCTCAGATTCAGGGTTCTGTTTCTTTATGAATTTGGAACAACAGAAAAATATGGCAAAAGGAAGTGAGGTATCAGACTGTAACAAGGAAGAATCTGTCAGCCTATGTCTTAAGTAAAAGTTAATTTTTATTGATTTGTTTGTCAGATTTATCTGGTGACAGCTGCTGTTTGTCTGCAGTTTAATAATTATAGTACAACCTATATTTTTAGAATTTTTGTCTCTATGGAATTTTTATTTTATAACGTCTTAGGTTTAGTTTAACCCTGAAAAAACCTTAAAGCGTCACATCTGTATGTCCTAAAATAGAAAGACTATAAACATATTCACAAAAAAAAAGTTAGAACTTCACTGGGTTATTAAGCGGCTTGATAAGGTTTGTGCTCTTTAATTTAAATGTCTAACAAGATAGACATTACTAAAATACAATTCTAAATTACTGTATTTTATTTTCAAGGTAAATGTTGATAAATTGTAACAACTGTAAAACAAGAGGTCTCTTTATGAACGAATAGGGGGGGAAACAACAGTCAACTTGTCAACCTTATTCCTGTTAGGTTTCACTTGTCAGTGGTTTCTGTTGAGATTTTATATACGTTATATAAGTTATAAGAGTACATTTTAAGTCAGCATCCACATTTATTGTCAAGGCTCAGAAATTCAGGCAGATAGAACAGATATGTCTTAAAAAAAATGCTTTATTAACTGCTCGGTGAACTGCGGCTCATCAGCCGAATCCAGAGCATTTGTCGATGCAGGAGCACATGTTCAGGCCATGAGATCAGAGACACAAAGAGGTACCAAATGGGAATCCAAACCAGGCTCAGGGGACAGATCCATGGTCGTAACAGGCAGAATCCAAACAGCCGTCCGAAGACAGGATGGGCAGAAACAGACTGGAACAGGGACAAGCAGAACTCAGGAGTCCATAGGCAGAAACTAGTCAGTATCAGGTATTTTAAAAAAAAACAAGTAGGTACGCTAGAGAACTCTCACACATGGCTCAAATAATCTGGCACTGATTGCTGGAAACAAGCAGCTTAAATAGGAACTGGAACAGGTGGATCACCTTAGAGAAAATGAAAACTTACAGATAATTACAGTATTATTGCTGAAAGTCTTGGCTCCACGTCCTGCAATGGGAGCATCTTTCCTAACTTCAGCAGCTGAGATATGGGTTAAACTGCTGTTGTGGAAGGAGTTAATGAGTTAGATGAATACAAGTACAAGAAAAAAATAATCCATGTTCTTATGCTCAAACATGATTGAAAGGGCTTCATCTACATTTTTATAATTGTATCAAGATAGCCCAGCCTTATGGTGCATTCCCACCAATTTTCCAAATGATTCGGGTGCTGGTGCTCGTAGGACTTTTAGTCTGCATTTCTTGTGGATAACTTTAAGCTCGCTTCACCGGGTCGTCACACAGCAGGAGATTCTAGCTTCGTCAAATCATTTTACCAAGCAAGTCACAATTGTCAGTTATTTTATCGATCATTTTCTATTACTGCTCATATGCCTGTATCTTCCATCTCCTGAGGTACAGTACGTCCAAGAAAGTGCATCCAGATGCGTCTGATGCTTCTGCTGCTCCTGTGTTTAATGGCAGAGAGTGGCTTTGCTGTATTTGCTGTAATCAGTAGTCCACCTCAAAACATTGTCTGTGCAGTCAGTTCACCTACCATTCTACCTTAAAATATTATTTTGCTGTGCATATATTATTTGCTTTGAGGTGCACAGATCCCCACATCCCGGCGGTGCGCTGTCACTGAGAATCCCCAGCAGCAGCAGCTGCCTCAGGTTGGCTCGCCTTTTGGTGGTATTGCTGCTACTGTTCATGGCGACTGGAAGTAGATGTTAGCGTTTTTCAGGTATGTGGTCCAAACTGCAGGAAACAGAATAATAAGAGCGATCATATCTTGCCGGCAGGTTTCGACACAAGTTAATTTAGGCATTACTAAACTGTTTAAGGAGAGCTCTCTGCTGTGTCTGTCTCCCTGCCAGCTCGCATATCAACTTCTCTGATTGGTTGATCCTGCACATCGAGCGGCAAAAGTTACATTTTTCCAACTCCATTAGCTGCTGCTAGTGAAGCATGAAGCTGCTAGTGAAGCGTGTCACGATCATGAGCCTCAGATGCTCATAGCTCATGAGATGCTGCTTCAGCTGCTCAGATGCGTCAAGATGCACTGCTCCTGCTGCTCTAGACGTGCTGAACGACCTTGTGATGCGCCTTGATGCATGTCAACCATTGACTTTGCATGTAAGGCCGTTGCTTCTGCTGCTCTAAGTGCATCCAGTGTAAATGTAGCATTCATGTCCCACAGCTAATGGTCAAGAAGAAAACAGGTCTAAGAAAGAAGATAAAATATTTTCTCTGCAATTTGTGTTTATGTGAATATATATATTTTTTTAAATGACTGGAATAAATTCTGTTAATGCTTAAAGATGTACACTATTTCAGAAACTTTTCCTCTGATTTGGACTGGGTAATCAAAATGATGAACAATTGTTATTTACTTTGTGCTAACAGTAGGTTTTTTCTTCGGCCCTATCACATTGTTGCTAGAAACAAGTCCTTCACATTGCATAACTTCGCTCCTGAATGTGCCTCTACATAAAGATAACATGTAAATCACTTGCTCTACTAGCATCATGCATATTTGGTATTAAGTCACCACTAAAGTGTTGATCCTCTCTAAAAGAAAAGTAGTAAATACATGAAAGCCTGCCATCCTTTCTGTCAGACGGTGGTGATTGCCTCTGACAGCATGTACTGTCTTTATAATCCGCACTCTGTTGGTAAACCTTGAATTACCTGTTGTTCAAAAGACAACAGATGTTTTTCACAAAAATGATAGCCAGTTGAAAAAAAGATCTGAATGTAATAAGTAAACAAATTTTTGGAACTATTGTTTATAGGGTTTAAATTTTCCACTTTTCAAATGTCCTGTGGTATTAAATCTCCTAAATTATGTTCTAAACCAAAACTTATGGTGGAGATTCAGTTTTCAGTGCCTTAAAGTATCTCAGTAATGCAGGTAAAAAAGAAATGCCCGAAAAAGATTGAGTAATACTTTTGGATAGGCTTCACATTGTTAAAATGTTACTTCTTCAAGAAAATTCTTCAGTCTTATAAGATACAGGAAAACTTAGCCTTACAAACCCCACAAGTCTTATGAGTCATCTCATAAGACATTATGGCAAAGACTGATCCACCCCAAAGACCCGGTGTCTCAGCCAGTGGCAGATCTATGGGGTGGCTACTTGGGCTACAGCCCCGGATGTTTTCACAAGAGCCCTGGATCTAAGCTTCTGAGCTGATCTGAGTAAAATGTGTAGTATTGGAATTCACCAGAGAGTGGCAGCATGCAGAAGCAGAAGTGTTTCCCTCTCGCTGCTGCCACTTTAGCCCAGCTCAGTCCGGGTGGCTAAAATATTTGATTTTCCTCTTATAACTCTGGTAAATAATGATCAAATGTCACCAAATCTACAGGATCTGTTGTTGATTAAGAGAGGAATAAACACAGTTAAAGACTTGCAGGTTAATTAATTTCTTCCCATGTTATGGAGGGGGAATGGATTATTTCAGGCTGCTGAAATATCCATTCTATCCTCCTCCTCCTCCCATATTTTAGGAAATATGTGTGATAGCATGTCGTATGCCTGAAATTTCCTTAATCCAGTAATCTGACATATTTTACATCAGAATGGAATTTACCACAAAGTCTACACTCTCACCTTCACCCTCAGGGCTAAGCCCCTGACCTCCTAAAATCCTAGATCCGCCCCTGGTCTCAGCCCTAACAAAGTAACATTAGTGTCAGGGGGAATGTGAACAGTTATACATCAGGTTAACAAAGCAGCCACTTCCCAAAATGATTGCACAGAAGATTCATCAGTTTTCAATTCACTTTATTTATTTAGCTCCAAATCACAACTCATGTCATTTCAAGGCACTTTATAGCGATAACGAAGTAGGATGGGTTACATTTTCTATCAAGGAAAATTTGTTGATTGCATCCAATTATTGACTTGCAAAACATGCTTCTCTTGTATGAGCTTGCAACAATGTTATCCACCTGCATTTATCACTGACTCCTCTGTAATCCCTCACACCGATCATGCATTCGGCAACGGTGGAGAGAAAAACACCATCAGTGTGAGCGGCCATCTGCTGAGGTCGATTGAGGTTCAAGGAGACAAGCAGTCATACAGAAAGAAGCAGAGATACAAAAGGCAACTGTCAACCAGCTCCACATGCAGCCTTGTCCAGGAAGCACACAGCCAGGCAGACATGCTTCATGCCAGCTCCCATTAAAGTCACAGTCAGAAAAGGACTACACCGAAGTAAAGCTCCAACATCTATAAAACATCTATAAAAAAAAAAAAAGGTGTTGATGGTAGCAGTCCAGCTGATATTTCAATTCAGGATGGTGTCACAGTCAACAAACAATGAAGTTGCTATGACAAAAAAAAGGAGAGAGAACAAGTTATGGTTTAACAAAGACTGTAGAATGGGAAAATTGAAATGGTATGAAGTACAATGTTGAAAAGTGGTACTTATTTCCTCCAGGTGTCTAAACATATAGCAGCATAAATATAGAAAATAGCCTAGGGGTAACCTAACCATTTGACTTGGAAGATGTAATAGAAATGTAGAGCACTAATTTTAGGGCCAGCAGTGACTCTTTCATGCATACAGATGTTCTCATAATAGATAGAGAGAAAAACTGTTTGAGGGAGGAGAAAAGGAAGCCATTTTGGTGAAGAGAAACCATCTTTCTTTAAACAGGGGTGGGGGTCTTAGGGTCCATCTATCCCCCTCTTACACTGCTGTTATTGTAAGCATGAATCAGTCCTCTGGAAAGATCAAGCTGTCATTAAATCGCTAACAATCAGTTGTTAGGCCTGGTTCCTCATTTGCATGTAAGCATCAGTTTGGATTTTCACCATTAACTGGTCAATCCACCTTATTAAAACCTATGGCTTACACAGTTGAGTTAACCTGTAACTCCAAGAAGCTTCCTGGATAAGATACAAAACGTAAAAAGTTTTATTATATCATTTTAAGTTTGTTTTTCTACACAGTATAGTTTAAAAGGCAAAAAGTGACACCTGGAGTTTTTTTTTTGGTTCATGCTTGGGGTTCAACAACATTTAGAAGAAAGTGTCATAACTCCTCCTAATAAGGGATAAAATCCTTATGATCAGCAGGACTTCCTTAGACCAAATAATCATTAGAGAAGCTCTCATCATTTTCAAACCATTATGGGAGCAAGCAGTTTAGGTAGCAACTGGTCAATACAATTAAGTTGATAAATATTCTACCAATTGATAATACATGCAAGCCAATGGCCCATTACCAGACCAAAGAATCAAATTAAATCTAAATATCAAAATAAATCAATACAATTATACACAAATTCAAACTGGTTATAAAAAACAACAGACTTATGATTTAATGTAACTAAAATGCAGCCACAATTCAGGTTAATTGCAACATGTTTTTTCTATCTAAAAATCCATAGGGGTTACTGACTTTACTGCAATAACATTCACCCCAGTAGAGCAAGTCAACATATTCTCATTATCAGTCCGTATGAAATCGTACGAAAAGTTGTGCACAGTATTTCGTACGTTTTGGACGTTTTTCCTCGAAAAAACAGATCAGTGCGCATGCGCAGGCAGACAAACGAAAAAAGCAGATCCGCGGACGGACGTAAAACTGGGAAAAACAGTGCAATAATTACTTCTTCATGTCTCTAACTACATTGCTTGCTGTTTTGTATCTTAGGGTTAGGGTTAATTGTATGCTAAATTCTATGTTATTGAATGGTGCGTAAGTTGCACATGCGCAAGGATATCTTGTCTCGAGGCAAGACGTAAAAATACGACAAAAAAACGTCAAAAAGCGTACGAAATTACGTTGCATAACTTTTCGTACGATTTCATACGAACTCATAATGAGAATACACTGAGCAAGTGGTGATAGTGGATGGATGGTCAAACCTTAACTAGATTATCTGGCTCTGCTCACTAATGCTTTAGAGCATAATCTATTAATTGGTGTATGGATTGATTAGTGGCCAATTTGGCTCTGAATATAAGGGATTGTTTTTGGTTTTAGAATTATGTGTTTGTTTTGACCATGTTTAGATGTTTGTTATCTCTCAACCCTATTTAATGTTTGTTCATTATCAAATAACAGCCACAAAAAATTACATTACTAAGGCCCAAACTGGATAATTCCACAGCTTACAAAGGGGATCTACAGTAGTAGCCTACAATTCCTTTTTAAACATCAATCTTTGTACTAAAATATTCTTACTGTTATGATTTGAGGACATTAGATCTAAAGAGAATTCGGTAATTCGGTAAAAGGGTGGAGTAAGAGTAAAAAAAAGATGCCTAGGAGAAGGAGGGGGTCATTCCAGTGGCTGGAAGTTGGAGGGAATTTTGCTGGGAGGTGCATGGGAGTAGGCTGCCATGCTGGCGTTTGACTGGGAAAGGCCATTTTGAATGGCTGCTACTGTAAGAAACACAAGCTGTGATCTGCAAAACCCGAAACACTCCCAGCTGTTTTTTTTTTCAAACTGGCTTTATAAGGACTAAGATTAAGTTGTGCTAAATAAATTGATTGTGAACAAGCAGGATAGTTAATTTTTATGAAAACAATATATCGTTTATATCATTTGTCATTCTTGTGGGATAAACATGCTGTAACAGTCCTCATGTTTTAATATCTTTAGAGAAGCGACCAGAGTATGATATGTTGCTGAAAAGCTGGTTTGTTTTTTATTGGAGATTTTCTGTTTAAAATTTTCACCTTAACTTTTGTGTAAAAAAATCCAAACAAGAGAAACCAGAAGAAGTGAGGATTTGATGAATATCTGAAAGTCAGTGTTTAATGTTATGTTTGGGTGTTAGGTAAGTAACTGCACGCATTAAACATCATAAGGTGTCAAATATTCAGAGACCAGACAAAATTCAAGAGTAAAGTTTCCCTCGACTGATGTTGCTGTATCCTTCAGGGTTTAAAGCTACAGTTTATATGCTAATGACAGTGAGTCAGAGGAAATAATGATGGTAAAAGCTCCCTGTTCCCTCCTCCTTTCAGGAAATCTACATTCTGAAAACTTGCTCTAAATCTTCAAGGACCATATGTTTTCCTCTCCCATTATAAACAAAATAGCACTGCTTTTATGTTGGTAAACACAACAACACATCCACAAAAAAAAAAGGCTTTGGTTTTAGTAGTTGTGGCTCGGTGTAACAATTAGCATGTAGACACAGCAAAGGGAACCAGCATCAAACGGTGGCAAAGCTTTGTTGTATCTACATTTTTGTTGAATTTTCAGACCTGCACAAATCTGACATATAGCAGTAAATTAGAAAACACCCCCTCTGGTTGCTGTGTCTGATGTCTTCATGATTCATTGATTCCCTGACATTTTCCCTGCTTTAAAACACAACATATTGATTTCAATTGCTGTGAAATAAAGCATTGTTCAGCAATCTATATATCTATATATAAAATATAGATATACGTCTTTGTGTGTGTTTGTGTGTGTATGTGTGTGTGCGTTTGAGGGGGCTAAACTAATACATACATTCATATTGCAATGCCTTTTTTCAAAGTCTTTGAGGTTAAAGTATACCATCACCCTAATCTAAAGATCCAGGTCCTGGTGCAGACCAGCTCCAGTCCTAACGCAGTCACAGATTGCAGATTCTACGTGCAGCAGACCATCCCAGCTGCAGTCACAGCTGCTAATGTTAACGCCGGGCTAGTTATTTTCCCTCAGCAGTGTGTCGCAGTGAGCCTGTTGCAGAGATTTATGCCCAATATTGAATCATGGTCTGTGCTATGTTATTCCACGCCACTATGGCAGAGGGACAATCATTATTATCTGTGGGTCTAGATATGGCCAAGGCGGTGAAGAAATGGGGACAAGTTTGTGCGACAACGGAGGGACATGAGGGCGAAAAAGAGCGAGGATCCAGGTGGAAAAGGGTCCCAGCGTTCTGGCGCACCTCGCTCTTCTAGCTGGTCCAACTTCACGAGTCGTTTTCCACAATGGCGGTCATACAAACAAAACAAGCCGGTAAGGAGCCAAACAGCAAATACGCATAGTGTAGAACGGATGTAGATTTGATCAATCAGAGGCCTCCTGTCTGCGGCAAAGTCTGCGGTCACCTACAATTATTGAGAGGTGCAGCAGGGTGTCTGCAGAAGGGTTGGTGCATATCTGCATTAACTGTGACACACGCAGACGACCTGGTTTCTGAGTATAAATCAGCCTGCATACCTACCTGCACACTACATGAGGTGCAGGTAGGTATGCAAGGAACCCATATCATTAAACCGTTGGGTTACTTATCTTCAAGTACCAGAGAATACGGCAGCAAAACAGAACAAGTAAGGCAATAGTCAGGAAAAAAGTACCTCAGATTTCTTTATTGAAATAAACAGAAACAGCTCCACAAGAACACAGAGGGGCTACTGAAGGATGATGAAGGATATTTAAGCAGATGTGGGACTGGTTTCCTCTAGGACCCCCCAAAAAAGCGAAAACCTGGTGAAAATCCTTTATCTCGAGCAGTGTTTTTTCAGCCAGAGCTGGGCTGGTGACAGAGTTCAGTGTGAGTGATGTTTTCTTGCAGCACATCTGCACTGCAGCACAAGCATTGCAGCTGCACCGTAGTCAGCTGAGCTTGACTTTAGAGTTTCAGGTTTTTAGACAAAAAAAATAGAAAATCAGCTATGTTCGAATCCAG
>NW_015150645.1:1065958-1068069 GCF_000732505.1 Cyprinodon variegatus
TCAGGTCTGTCTCAAATCTACCAGTTAATGACAGCTTTTTTTTATTCACGCAACAGCACTTCTTATTTCGACCAGGGTTTTTCTTAAATAAGCTTTGCAGCAAACGACCTTTAAAGACCGCCTAGAATTAATGAACCAGGCACAAAGACTCTTTTACAACCATTAAAGAATTTAATGAAAAGGTCACTCAATAAATACAAATATATCTAAAATTGTATATGCTTCTCTAATTAGTATGCTTTTGCAGTGAATAAGTAACTGTGAAAACAAACTTTTTGAATCATCCAAAAACAAAATCTGCATAAAACCTAAAACCGGATGTTCTTTTGTTGCATTACAGAAATTTTCTTCTCAGCTTAGAGAAGTGTCCCGAGGCCTTTTAAGTCAGGGATTTCTGTGTCTGCAATGAGGAAACTAGGAGTTTAATTTGTATTCTGAAACACAGAAGGCGTATTTTCAAGGTAAATCAGATCAAAGTCAGATCTGTGCATTTTGCATTTCTTTTAAAACATAATGTAAATGAAAGCAGGGTTCAGTAAGAGCAGTCAAATAAAGCTGGTTTCTTCTTCGGTTCTCTCTTAGATTCCCACTTACTTTGTCACAAGTAACCATGGTAAAACATCTGCTGGCATTTCATTACAGACTTACCTGTTGAAATACATTTGACCTTAAAGATGCTTTATAATACATCTCAGTTAAAGTGCCTGCATGCTCCAGTGATACGTTTCACAGATCTGAATGCTCTATGAATGTTAGGGCTTTCAGTTATTTATTCAAACTTTTCTTTTTACAAGGTAGAATATCTAAACAAAAAAAAAATGCATAACTACATACTGTGAGCATTAGAATAAAATATGTACTCCCTGATTTTTGACTAAATGTCATATAGAACATCAAAAAGCTTCTAGTTTACTTCTGTCTGGATCGTTCTTGTGTTAGGGTTAGCACCTGGGTTGTCCAAGTTTCCACCCTGCTCTCCAGAAAACTAGGAACCTTGTTAGTTTTACTGTTAAAATGTCTCCTGGAATCAATTTTTTTTTTCTTTGACTTTCATTATGTCTGAAAGTTGTGTTCTACTTTCAGCATTATTACATTCTGGTGTTGGTCGGAACAACATCTTAACTCTGAGCCTTTTACTAAAGGTCCCTGTTACTCATATCTCAATTAAATCTGTGCAGGCAGCTGTGTGTTTGCTTTGTACGATGAGGCAGCCTCTTTTCTCGCTTTTACAAACACGGCTTATCAAATAGTGTCTCATCTCTGTATGCCGACCTGCAGCTGCTTATTTTCTCTGCCTCCTTGTTATTTTTTTTATGTTCATCTTTGACTTTATTGTCTGCCTTGCTTTGTAACCTCTGCTTTGAAACCAGCTGCAAAAATAAAAACTTCAACTTTTTCTGTCAAACTTAATTATGTTTTAGCAAAGAAGATTACAGTGCAGCTTTCCCTTGTTTGTTTGCACTACACTGGTACTGTCGGATTTTTAGTGCAACGTGATTTTTTTACATTTCAGATGGAAGTTGACAACTCAAATCTTCCGTTGTCTTTGCAGTTCAAATGATGTTGCTGCTACATGTTTTATTGTTGCAACATGAATCCATCCATCCATTTTCCATCACACTTATCCCTGCTGGGGTCGCGAGGGGTGCTGGTACCTATCTCTAGCTGTCTACGGGCGAGAGGCGGGGTCCACCCTGGACAGGTCGCCAGTCCATCGCAGGGCAACACAGAGGCACAGGACATACAACTATTCATACACATACTCACACCTGAGGAGAATTTAGAGAAGCCAATTAAAGGAACTTTAAGCTAACAGTCATGTTTTTTGACTGTGGGAAGAAGGCCGGAGTACCCGGAGAGAACCCACGCATGCACAGGGAGAACATGCAATCTCCATGCAGAAAGACCCTGGGCCAGAATGCAACCCTGAATTTTCTTGCTGCAGGGAAGCAGTGCTCCCCACTGAGCAGCCACATTAATTCATATAGTTGCATAATTAAAATACATTTCAATAATTTATATGTTTTGTGCCAGACATTACTAGCCTGGGTGCCATTCCGAACTTAGTCCCGCCCACAAAGTTTGAGGTCGGGAAGTTCGGTCTGGCTCTG
>NW_015150645.1:1071093-1088074 GCF_000732505.1 Cyprinodon variegatus
TTTTCCATTTGTTGTCCTCTGCTGCCCTCTTGTGTCCTCTTTCTCTTGCGCTGTTTTCTGTTCAGCCCTCACCTGTTTTCAATTCCCTCATTAGCCCTCTCCTTGTCTCTGTCCCCTTTAAAAGCCCTCCCTCTTCAGTTCCTGTTTGCTGGATCCTCGTCTAACCTCTGGTCAATCGTCTGTTTGCCTTCCTCGTCGCTTCCTGGTTCCTAGATTTTGGTTTTTCCCTGATGTCTCCTAGGTTCTGGTTCGTGAGTTATTTTTTGTTGGATTTTTTGATTCCTGCCCCAGTGCCTGTGAACCTCCTGCCTCAGTGCCTGTGAATCCTAATTAAACCACTTAAATTCACCTCTGCCAACTCGTCTCTGCATTCGGGTCCTTCATACCAACACCGCTTTCTGACAGAAAGAAAAACATAACAGAAACAGAAACCTAACAGCCAACATTCCAGTTCACAATAAATAAAGGTTTAATGCCTTTTTTTAAGCTGTTTCTCCACAATCCAGGAAAGCATAATTTTAATGGAGTGATCAGAGCATTTTCTTTCTTTGTATATGATAAAATACATTCTCTTCATTTTTAATTCAGCTCATTTTAAAAGTACTTTATTCATCCCAAAGGGACATGAAATGTTTCAGGAACTCATTAGCAGTTCTTAATGTGTTGATAGAAGTTGGATCTTTAAGTTAACCTCATTTGTACCACTTTTATTAATATATTCATGTTCGTTTCGATGGTTTTTTGCTGACTGCGCTCTGGCTGCTTTGATACAGTGTCTGTCTCACTAACAGCTCCCAGATCAGCTTCCCTGATTGGTTAACGCCAGAGATCTGGGATCTGGAGTCAACAAGCCATCTCTATGTCACATATCTCTTCTGCCCAACCACTGAACCAGGTTAAACCAGATTGGAATCACCTCGTTCAGTGGCTTGGCAGAACAAATATGTGACATAAAGATGACATGATGGCTCCAATTCCCCCATCTATGGTTGACGCCCATGTAGAGCTGCCAAAAAAATCAGGGTTTCCAAGTGTCTGATGTGATTGATGTTAATGCTTGTAAGCTCATAAAATGCAAGCGCGATGCTTACATTTTTTCAAGAGTTGCGACGGCAGACCTTTTTCAATATGCTACAGGTCCTCTGGAATCCCCTTAGTGTGCGTCCACCATAGACTTTGTATATACAGCAAACGGACTGCTCCTGGACACTTTTTGTCTGAAGCCTCAATAGACCGTAGTACATGGGATGTATAATAAGCCCTACGGAACTGCTGCACGCCATTGTAAAACAATGTAACTGTTGAAAATACCAGTAATTAAAATATGCTGTAAGTAGTGGGCGATGTCATCACCTGAATAATCACTGTGTTTTCAGACTTGCTTGAACCTCAAGGAAGTAAGTATAAAAAGATAGGGTCAAGACTCAGAACAGAAGAATCCAGTAATTGGGGATGTACAAAACTGTTACATTTTTCAGAACGTTTTAGTATCGGGTGGATGCTGTCAGTGTCTAATGCAGATGGAGACTGCAGGTTAGTGACCACATCTTTCTGGAAGTGGATAATGATGAACCAGTGACTCACAAACCTGGTACCATAGATGAGTCTGAGTCCATAAGTAGAGGATTGCTCCGGCCGGCTGGCTGCCAATGCGGCGCAGCGGTTTAGGGTTAGCGAGACCAGGGGGATGGTGTATTGGAGGTCAGAGGACAGGCAGGAGATCAGAACCAAGCAGATGGATGTAAGCAGGATAATCCAGAGGGCGAAACTGGTTTTCAGAGCCAGGAGGTCAGAGATTCGGTGAGACGCCAAAGGAGACCAAACAGGCAACCATGAATCCAAAATGAAATCAAAGTCCAAGAAAACAAACCAGAAAACCATGGAGACATCAGGGAATCAAAACTCAAGGAGGAAGGCTCAGAGACGAAGTGGAGAAAGACTGAAGAGGTTTGACAAGGACCCAGCAAAGAGGAACTGAAGAGAGAGGGCTTTTAAAGGAGACAAAGACAAAGAGAAAAACCTGGAAGACTGGAAATAACAACAAAATAATAATTAAACCACTAGGACTAAAAAACACGGAGAAAAATAAAACTAAACACTCAAAAGAGAACATAACAGAACCAAGACTAGGATAGTAACTGAGAAAAAAAAAAACAAAGAACACAATAACCTAAGAATTAAACCATAAAAACTAGGAAACAAGGAGAAAAGCAAAACTGGATACTCAAAAGAAAAACAAAACAGAAAACAGAAACCTAACAGAGTCCAAGACGGAGTCAGGTTCCAGGTTCCGTACACAACGGGGCTGACACGCTCGATGAGGACAGGCAGACTCAGTGGTCTGGAAACGGTTCTGGTTGGTACACAAGCAAGCAGAGATTGGGCAGGAGTCAGATCACACATCAGGCAAACAGATCAGACGGGAACAGGCAGGCTCGGAGGTTGAGAGGCAGAATGGATCAGGTAGTCAGAACACAAGTACTCAGGAGTAAGTCTGAACACACGGCTCAAAATGATCTGGCATTGAAGACTGGTTTGAAGGCTGGTTAAATAGAGGTTAATGCAGGTGGATCAGATAAGCAGGTAATGAGAACTGGACAGAGCTAAGCAGATAAGTGATCAGACTGGGCATCAGTGCCAAGATCATGACAAATACTAAAAAACAAAAAAAAAACAAAAAAGTGAAGATAACCCTTCCTGAGCTGCTCCCTGTGTATACCAGTGGAATAGGGGCATATTATTGCCATGTAACCATGTTCTATGTGTACTTTCCCTCTACCTTACCCTGAGGTACCCAGTATGGGAAGGATTGTACCTTGTAGATTTGTGCAGATTCCCTGGATCTACGTGCATTTTGAGTTATTTTCTGTTATTATCTCATTTAATGAATATCCAGGGATGATTTTAAATATAAAATAAATAAACACATAAATAAATAAGTATATATTTAACTATAAAAGTTATCCAAGCATATACAAAGATTTAAAGAGCTCCTAAACTTTTTGAGTGCCACTTTGCTTTCAGTAGATGTTCACACATGCATCTGCCACACACAGCATGAAAAAAGCGCCTGACATAAAAGGATTAGTCTTTGCTTAGTACAAGCCTTTTGGATTTCTGCGCTATGTTCTCCTCTCTGAAGTGGTCACCCCCACCTCCCCTTTAACTTTTTGCCATCCCGGGCTCTTCTGGACTCATATACTTTGCTTAGCGGTGTGAAGACAAAAAGTTGAGGGTACACACACAAACACCCACGCACACACACATCTCAGCTATGGTAGGAAAGACTATTTGACTGCTGCGAACACAGTCATTCTGAGAAGAAACTGCATATAAATAGGCTGACTGCTGTCTGCCCCCTAGACACAAGCATATGAGTTCACAGAAAGTGAAAATCCCTCACTTCACCATCAGCATCTATCAGGCTACGCTGGGTTACAAAAACAACATAAAAAGAATATTGTTGAACGGCATTGAGGTTCCTTTTATCTTAACTGCAGAGATAACCAGACCTTTATGTCAATCTGCACTGACTCAGGATTCTTCTTCTTCTTATGTTTCTAACAAGCATCATGTTGCTAGTTGTATGTATTTTGAATTACCAAATCAGGAATTTATTTTGGGTGAGAAGTTGCTAGACATTAACACACAAACAGTCTATATAGATTATTAAAATCAATAAATACATTTGTATATAACTAATGACGTAGAGCATGGGGTTACCAATGAAAAACCAGCTGGGTCTGAATAAAGAAAATTATCAATGAGTAAAGGTCCGGAAACATTTGTAATTATAATCTGCTCTTTTAAACAGAATTTAGCACTGAAATAAAATTAGGTTTTTATGCATCCATGTTATACATAAAATATAAAAAGAAATAGAAAATTTTTAAATCGAAAGTGTTTTTTGAAGTAGAGAACAACAATCGTTCAGTTTGATATATAGACAGTTTCCTGATTCACATATTTTATAAAACACGTGAACTGACCATTTGATATTTTTCCTTCCTTTTTTTCTGTCTTAATGAGAGCAGTGGGCTTTTTGCTGCCCTGCAAGGCTTTAAACCTGTGTTTAAATGGAGACAAAGCCATTCAAAAGCACATATCAAGGTGCTTATTTTGAGCCTGGATCCATATTTATTTTTGATTCTGTTCATTGGGCAGAATCCTGCTTCACAGCAGCAGGTTGAGCCAAACGTACTCTAAATGTGCAGGGTCATCTTTGAGCACTTTCTCTGCTTTCTTTATCTCATCATCTTCCCCTACTTTCCCATTGCCACAGGTTTGCCTGCTGTGTCTAAAAGTAGCAGCAGCAGCAACCCAGACTGACAGCATCTCATTGGATCATTTGTATCACGTGCAGCCTGGTCCTGGACGCTAGGCTTTACCATATTACCTGGAGAAGCGGCGCAAGTGATGTTAGACACTGTCGTTGGACAACATGGAGTGATTTATAAATGTTTTAAATCAGGTTGGGTCCAGATTAGCCAGCAGGTGGGTCCTGATCCGGACCCTGGTCGGCTAATCTGTGACCTCTGATTTAGAGTACGGTACCCAAATACATGAGAGAATTTACATTTTTTTAAATAAAATTCTCACATTTTAAATAACGGTTTTTGTTTTTCACCCGGCAAAAAAGGACAGAACGATTTCTAACAAATTGAAAACTTAATCATTCATATTAAACCACACTCTTAATAAGTAATGGAATAATACTTCTTTATTTTTCATGTTATATGTATAACTTAAAATTCTGTAATGCAATCAATGTGAAGTTTTTCATATCCCAACCATGCATTTTTGTAAAAAGACCAACGTTTTTCGAAATCAAACAGTTCTATTTTATTTTTTTAATTATTATTCTAATTGACTATTGCTTCTAACGTTTTAATTTAGGTTTAAGCGATCCTGATCAGCGATATTAGCAATAATTTTAAACGTTAATTGAGGAATTTTAACTTTGGATGCAAATACTAGTGTTGCACTGATACCGATACAAGTATCGGACGGGGCCCCGATACTGCCCTAAAATGGTGGTATCGGTATCGGCAAGTACTAACAAATAGGGCACCAATACCATTTTGAGAGCCATAAGTTTATTCAACTATTGTCACCCACTTCTGGTAGGCAATAAAAACTTTTTATTTTTATTATCCAGTACAACTTTTTATTAAAAAGTTCTACTGGATTCACTTTGTATTAGATTTTTTCCTGCTTCACAAAGGTAGGCAGCAGCTTGACAAAGCCATGATGGCAATTATTTTACATTATTATGGTATCGGTATCGGCTGATACTGCACAGCCAGGTATCGGGGCCAAAAAATGGCATCGGCGCAACACTAGTAAATACAATAAAAATAAAAATAATGTAACCTGTAAGTTTTAATACCTTTAAACAGCATATTTTCACATAGACATCACCATGTTGATTACGCTGAAAACATTTTGATCAAATGATGTATGCTAGTTCCTTTAGCACTAGCTACAGTAGTGTTTTCCATCTTAAACAGAAATGAGTAATGTTAAACCCTTTCTGTTTGAACTGGAGAATGTTAAAATGTATAAAAAATGTAGAAATCAAAAGAGTTGATGAAGATGAGGAAGACCAGCCCTTAGCAAAAAGTATTTTTTTTCAAGTATACTAAAAGTGCACTAATTTCATACTTAAAATCAGGCAGTGCACTTAGAGTTTACTTATTCTAAACTATATTTTATATACCTAACAATAGTATAGTCAAGTGTACTTGACTATACTATTGTTTACTTTATTTTTTACTAAAGTATACTTCAAGTATTTTTTAGTAAACTTAAAAATGTCCCAATTTAGTTCGAATTAGTATTACTTTAGTAATACTTCAAGTACACTAAAAGTACATTGTTCGGTATACTTTCTACACTTATACTTATAGGTAAGTATTCTTAGTAGAATTTACTTCAAGTATACTACTTTTTGCTCGGGGAGATGCAGGAAGATTTTGATTTAACATTAGCTTCTTCTAACAGTGTTAGCTCTAGCTAATATAGTAAAAACCGGATCACAAGTAGATCACAAATATTTCCTCCAACAGATATCTCATGTGTAAAGTCTCATGAAAACATTAAATCAGGAATTTAGTGCAGCATTTTCTGAGTTCCCTTCGGTAAAATGAGATATGATAAAAAAAAAAAAAAACAATGTTAATGATATCTTTCCTGTGTTCACTCTGTAGGTTTCAGCTCAGTAGGACCAAACAGGGTCAACCCAGCATGCATTACACAAGTGAAAAACCTCAATGAAAGAAAAATATAACAAAGGACACATAGGATATAATTAGGAGTTTCACCACTGACTCAAAAAAAGAAGGTTATATAAGAACCTGGTTAATAGATGTGGCCCCTGACAACACAGGTTACTTTCACCTAATTTAAGAGGACTTTTCAATCAGACTTGCCCCAAGAATGATCTGATTCTTTTAAGTCATGTTAGAGGTGGAACCTTACAGACAGCATGAGACCTGCTTTGATCAACCATCCTCATAAAACAATGAGTAAGGTACAGATCCTACACATCATTGATTAAAGGTAAGAGTGAGCTGCTGTCTGTGATCTTAGCTTCTGTACGACTGGCTTTATAACTAAAGTAGTAGTTGTAGTTTATTTAGTAATAAAACTAGTTTGATGAGTTTCTGAAGCATCCTTGCTTCATTTTTTTGAGCGCATACACTATTGTTGACCTCAACATTTTCATTTGATTTTAAAGACTTTATAACTGTTTTCTTTTTCTCTGATAGCAGTATATTTAGGCGGTACAAACAGCACAGCAGGTTGGAGATCCTTCCATACCCTGAATAGTGTTTTTATTTTCTGACCCCACGAAAGGTGAAGGAACAGCAGCTATGAACAGGAGCTAGGAGCAACAATTAAAGGTAAAGCAAAGAAGGAGGAGGAAAGAAAACCCAACAAAGTCTGCTTGACATATCACCCCACACTTTGATCTGTTTTTGCCAATTATTATAGCTGCCTGGTGAGACCAACCTGTAGCATGTTCATAATATTGGTTAGAATAGAGCACTATCGGGTTTGAGCGCAAATTGTTAAAGGTAAAGAGAGATACCAGTAAAAGAGAAAGATTTTTGGAGGGAATGCTGATATGTCTGATTTGTAAAATAACTAATAAAAATATGCTTGTACTTTGTGGAGCTGATGCATATTGAGTCCCTCCCCTCAAGCCCAACTGTAGATTGAAGTATTCTGTAGGCTGAATGGCAAAAAATGCAATCTCGAAATTCCCCTTTCCTCATTTTAGAAAATTTGTTTTTCGTTTTTTTTTTTTTTTTTTTTTTTTTTTTTGCCTGTTGCACCCTTTTAAAATTGTGTTTCACTGGTCAAAATGTGTTTATTGCTCAGTAAAAGTGCTATTGTTGACATTGACTAATGCACATTGTCCACATTAAGTGGAGGTTTTTGAGGACCCAAATGCAGAGATCAGAAAACATAGATGAGTTTGTAGATTTAATATGTTTCAAAAGGCAACTGAGGCAAAAATCAAAAAATCAAAACATACTGAAAACCAAAATATTGGAGAAAATCAAGGAAAAACAGACATGAGGAGTGAGAAACAACGGTGCAACAAAACAACAACAAGGAACCAGCAAACGGTGACTGAACATGGTTTGTGTAAATGGAAGACTGAATAAAGACCGGGCTAATCAGCAGATTGGGAGCAGATGTGGACAGAGGAGTCCAGAAGGGAGCTAGGGAAAAAGAGGCAGACACAAGAGGGCAGCAGAGGGCAAACAATACCTAAGAACTCAAATACAATAAAAAATAACTAAAATAACAGAAAAATGAATGAAAAAGTAATAACTGAAAGGTATAACTAAAAACTCAAAAAAGAAAACTTAAACACAACCAAAAAGTGCAGAGTCATGACACCCAGAAGTATACAGAATGCAATCTGACTAACGCAAATGGAAAATAATGCAATTTACAAAACTTAAACTGAAATACAGGAATACAAATGAAAGCATTTAAAAATATAAAACCTGTAAATAAATTAGAAAAAAATGAAAAATGAACTAGTTTTTATTAGAATGTTTGTCAAAGCTTAATTTCTGAATTGCATTATTATTATTATTTTTTTTTTTTTTTTTTCAAAATTTCCAATAACAAAATGTGTTCTTCTAATGCAACAAACATGGTAAAAACTTCACTCCAAACAATGGACTCTTAATTACACATACTACATTAATAAAAACAATTATTAAAATCATCCAGCAAAATTTTAGCCAACACAAGTAAAGCAAATTAAAGAGATGTTCATCAGCCACTTTAAGTTTGCAGATAAAGTGATTATTTGTTGGTTTCATGTGCCAAAATAAAGTTGTCAGACAAAGGACTGGCATCCCAGAAGCTATATGAACACATTCTGTTTGTCAGACCATTTTTTTCTAGTTTGTTCACCACTTTGTAAGTTTGCATTAAGCAGTTTTCATAATAAATTATACTTTCTTCTCACTTTTAAACGCACATCAAATTGTCGATAGACAAAAGCAGACAGTCTTCAAAATCTGTCGTCCTCCCGGCGTCTCTAGTCAGCAGTATCCGTCCAGTGCGCTGTATGCATAATTACTTCTAGTCTTTAATAACCCATTAATATTGATGCATGTTATTTAAATGTGTGGGTCAATGACTCGGTGGACCTCATTAAGAGTTGATGGGGTCAAACTAGGCCCGGAGTCTCAGCACTGTGTGCCTGATTACACTTTTAATAGGCTTTGGCGTTGATTTAGTGGGCTCTTCCTGACACAGAACAACCTGAAAAGATCTGCTTTCATTCTTAGGGATACCTCTAAAGCCAGAGTGAGAAACCAGGAGTCACAGGATATTGATTGTGCTCCCTAAAACCTCCACATGGCGGATTATATGCTTGTAAAGCTATGGACAAACTCAAATATTTGTCTACAGAGTGCTTCAAACTTTTCAGATTCTAATAGCTTAAAAAAACAAACTACATGATATTTAAGCTGGATTTTAGGTGAAAATGTATGATTGTTTTTCCTTTACCAAGATACCTTTGGTTAAAACTGAGATCAAAAAGCTGTTGTCATGGCAAAGAAACTCCCCCTGGGTGTATATTAAACTGTTGGGATCTGGAGATCTGCCACCTGTCTCCAGCAGAGGCACTATGGGTCTCCTGAGCTGGAGCCTCCTGCACACCTGAGGATCATCAGCCCATCAGGAGACCAGCTACATAAGCAGCGGCCAGACCTGTCTTCAGCACCAGAGTGTTGCTAAGTTATGGTTAGCCAAACCTGAGCCAAGCCTGCTAAGTCTGTTGTCTGATACTCTGAGGAGTAACCTGAGATCTAACCCGTTTTTGTCTTCTCTGCTTCCTAGACCTGTCTGCCTGCCCTCACGAGCCAAACCTGAGGATCCACAAGTTCTGTCTGATTCCAGTTCTCAGGAGAGAACTCAGGCAAACCCTCTAGGCCTAAATACTCGAGTCTGTAGACAAGCTCTGCCGCTGCAAGCTCTCTGCTGCAACAACGAACTCTGGACCCAACTGGTTCCCTCTCTCACCGCGTCTGTCTGAATACCTTCAGGTACAACACTGAATCAGACTCTGTCAAGATTTCCCCAGACCCCCTGGCTAACCTAACTATACCTTCTCTACAGAGAACCCTCGTGAAGTCTGTCCCAGACCAGAACCTGTTTCCAATGATTTACTTGTGTGAACATCTTAATAAACTGTTTGAACTTTTACTCCCGTTTCCGTGGTGTGTTCTGCATGTGGGTTAATTCAGTAAGTCATCATGACATAAACTCAGCAGCAGCTGTTTTGGAAAGGTTAAGCAAGAGAACCCTGGTTAAGAAAAACTAAACCATGAAGACCAATGAAACAGCAAGGTGGTCAGGGAGGAGGTGCTGGAGAAGTTTGAAGTAGGGCTAAGTTCTAAACAATATCTCAAGTTTAAAAATGTGACAAAGCTCAGTTTAATCTACCATCTAAACAAGAAGAGACAATGAACTGTTAGCAGACATGCCAAGACCCAGAGGATCACCCTGAACAGACATGTACCATGCAGTGTGCAACAGGTGTTTTCCAGGTGACTTAGACCTGCACAGATCCAATCGGTATACGTAGGTCTGCGCATGTTCATAGGAGTGGACAGAAACTAATAGAAACCAGAAGCTGTTAGGTTCAATTTATACTCATAACAATAATCATACATTTATATTTTTCAAATGAGTCACTGAAGACAGAACGATTTTCACGAGGCCATGCTAATAAAGCTACACTGATACATCAGTGCTGTTTAGATCAATTCATGGTTTTACAAAATATATACATGAAATGGGTTAAGAGTTGATCTTATTCTTTAATTATAAAAAAAGACTTCTAAATGACAGCAGATACAAACTTTACCCCATAACACTTAGAAACTCATTCAGGAACAATCTGACTCAAGTTGAACTAAGAAGGATGAGCAGCAATTTTAGCCTATCCATGTACAAAATAGGTAAAAACATCTATTAAAAGACTTGTGACTGCAACAGCAGGAAAATATGTTTCCACCAAATATTTACTAGCAGTCCCTTAATATGATACTCTGCAGTATTTACAGTATTTACTAGATATTTTGTGAGGGTGTATCACATGAAATCCTAACGGGATACATTGGTTCATAACAGAATGTAAAAAGGTTGAAATGTTATTGATCTCTTTGTAAGATACTTTGACTATTGTACAATGCTTGTCTTATTGTTCTCTCAAACAGGTGAGGGAAAGGAGAAATGACTAAACTGTTTATAAAACAGAATAAATCTCAATAAGACTACCCCAATGAAACAATTCATATAGTCAGTAAGGTGTTTTTTTTAACAGTTTGCTTCTTCATTTCCATTTAAGATTAATTAGTTCATCATTACATTTACAACTTTATCACCTTTCCAGAACTGTTAAAGAACACATGTTCATGATATCTTCTCATAAGACAGGGTTTTTGGAGAGCTGTCACAATCACTGACACATTACCACAGCTTCCCTTCAAACCTGTAAAAATAGTCTGGCCCAGAAGCACAGAGCTCTATACTTTTACTGAGTGTACCAAGCCACATCTGTGCACATAAGACACAAGCTTAAAAGCAACACCAATAGTGTTAATCCAGATGAAATTTAGAAACTATACTACTATACTAAAAAACTATACTCTGTTATAGTGTATGAAAAACAAAATAGCTTAGCTTTTTTTTTATTGTTTGAAAACTGATATTAGTTTTCCTCTTGTCCTGAAACCTGAACTCATCCAGACAGTTTATGGCTAGTGTCTGCTTCACATGGCAAAATCTTAAAATTTTGGGGGTTTTTTTTATACATTGGGCATGCAATAATAAACTGTTTGGTCCTATGGAGTGTGGTGTACAGTCATGTTAAGGATAAAACCTTACAAACAAAACTATTTTACTTCCAGAGCATTCAGCATGTGGGGAATTAGCTCAAATGGTAGAGTGCTTGTTTAGCGTAGCATGCGAGATATAGCAACATCGATGCCTGTGTTTTCCATTCAATATCCATTCTTTGGTTGGAGAGGGATGGTCTAGTGCTTCGGGCAGTGCGCTTGTGATCTAAGAAGTTTGCAAGTGCAGTAGTAGCCTTTCAAAATGTCCCCTACAATTCCCTTTTAATCATCAATCTTTGTGCTAAAATATTATTTCTCTCATGATTTGTGGACATTAAGATCTAAAGAGAAGCATCATCTGGAACATGGGTTGTATGTACGGGTGTAGTAATTGTCTTGTTGATAGTTTTCTTTTTTGTTTGTGATGTCGTTGTGATGTAATTATGGAGTCTTTTTGTTTTATTTTGTTTTGTACGCCCTGGATGGGGTGTTTGTTGCTTTAATATGAAAAACTAATAAAAAACAATTTGATTAAAGAGAAGCATCATCTCCTGGTCAGAACCTGTGATTCAGTAAAAAGGTGGAGTCAGAGTAAAACAATATGCAGGTTGGGGTCACTCCAATGGAATTTGGCTGCCATTTGACTGGCATTTGACCGGGGAGGACCATTTTTAATGGCTGCTACTGTACCTAGTTCGATCCCCACAGCCTGCACTCTGGGTTCCTGAGCAAATCCCTTAACTCCACACTGCTCTGCCGGCACCACACAATGGCAGCCCACTGCTCCCCTAAGGGGATGGGTTAAATGCAGAAGTAAATTTCTCCAGTGTGAAATTAATAAAATTATCATTATTATTATTACCTGGGGACACTGGAGGTCTTTGTTCTGCCTTCCAAAGTCATTAAAGTGCTGTGATCACTCTATTAAAATCCAAGTCCACCATGTTTAGGTAAAATCCTATAACCAGCAGATTCAGTGACATAGTGCAACTTTCGCCTGCAGTGTAATTCACCGTTGCTAACCAGGCAAATTTCTCAAATATTTCCGGTGAGCAAAAGCAGTGATTTTTTTCCCCCTTGTGGACAGTATGTGTCAGGGTTGGTTGTGGTTTGGAGGACCCAAATGCAGAGGCAGAGGTGAATACTTGTAGTTTAATGAAAATGGTTAACAAAGGCAGTCCAAAAAATCCAACTAAAAATGTAACAGACATGAACCATGGAGACATCAAGGGAAAACACTTAGAAAGAGCCAGGGAGAGACGAGGGGAGACGACTACAGCGAAGACAGGACCAGCAACAACAGAGGGACCAACAAAGAGTGAGAGCAGAGGGAGAGCATAAATAGCTGACAGGGACAAAGGGAGGGCTAACGAGCTGACAAGGAGTAGGTGTGAGGAGACAACGAGGGAGCCAAGGGGAAAGGAACACACACACAAGAGGGCAACATGAGAACTAACATAAATGTAGAAATTACAACAAAATAGGAATTAAACCAATAAAAACTAGAAAACAAGGAGCAAAGTAAAGCATAACATAACCAGAACCATGACAGTATGAGATTGTCAGGAGAAGATGGGGGAAAAATTGTTAAAGAAATGAACATAAATTAGGAAATCTATTTATATCTATGTGTTGTATTTCTCTGCAGGTTACTCTGCTCAGTTTCAATAACATCTCATGCTAGAAATACCAAACTAGATTTCCTATAAGGCCACTTTTCTAGAACCATAAGCTTCATCAGAAGCATTTTGTGTGTTAATGGCAGAGAGCAGAAAACCTGGATCTGGTTATTTTAGTTCTTCTATTTCTCGCTGCAAAAAATTCCCCGGCAGCTCAGACAATTTAATTCACAGCATAGGAATAAACCTAAGGGCTTATGTACAGTATATGATGCATCACCAATACTCCAGTGTCACTTTTCTGAGCTTCTCTGCATGTATGCGTCATTCTGGGTAAAAGCAGATCTTCACCATTATGACCATCAACTGCTCTCTGAAGCGTATGAACACAGTTTTGTTTTTATGAGCTGAGCACTCCAAGATAACAACAAAAACATGTTCCCATTTTCTATATGCAGTTTAATTCTGTTATAAAGTTATTTTACTCCTGTGATACCCTGTCCAAAATGTCTGCGGCGAGTTACCAGTCTCAAAAGAGGAGTTTTCATCTAAACCTCTCCGTGTTACCTTGTCGATCCTCAGGATGGAGAATAAATCCGAGGTAAAGCTGATGCAATCTGTTTGCTTCCTCGGCTAGCCAGTTGGAGGATTAGGGGACCAATCCCGAGCCCCAGTGTCCTTTAGAGAGACATTTGTATGTTAGTAACAAGAAGAGTCTACTGGCAAATATAATGTAATGAAACTAATTTAAATAAATATTATGTTAATTTAAATTTTTATTTAGAAGAAGCAGCATGAGTTAAATTATGGTGTAAAGTTCATTCAGGAAAAAAGAAAAGAAAAAAAAACAGCAATCTTGTGTCCAGGTGTAAAGCAAAGCTCCGATTGCTCTTACATCAGAACTTAGACTATTAAAATGCTTTCTGGAGTGCAGATTTAAACAAACAAACAAACAAAAACAAAAAAGGTGAGGCATCAATGGCAATTTTGCACGTTGCTACAAACTTTAAAAAGTAGGAGTGGAGATCTGATTTAAATATCTGTTTCTTTCTTTTTTAACATTCAACTGTATGATGAAAATAATCACAAGCACTCCAATCACTTCCAAGCATGGCTTTACTCATAGTTAGGATCTTTTTTTTTGTGCTTTTTTTTATGTCTACGGTGCTGTTTGCATGTCGGTGTTGTGTCTCTATTTCTTTTTCTTTTTCTATTTCATCATTTCTTTGGCTGGAGTGCCTCAAGAGGCTGCAGCTTGTTTAGGCTCATCAGGAGCAGCTCCAAGAGGACCCGGTTCCATAAAGCAGATGCAGGATTGTTTTGCTCACTTGAGATGTAATAAGGCTCTCATCATCATCTCACATGCTTGGAGTTTTAGACACTTTACTCTTGTTGTTTCTCTTTAAAAGGAAATACTTACCCCTATCCATGCTCAGTGCTTGGACTCCAGTGACTGACCTCCTATTCCCTGCATCTGTTGGGACAGTCTTCTCTAGACTCTGATACAGTTGTCTTCCATTCGCTCAGCTGTCCAAACCAAAGTCTCACGCAATGTACATACTATTTTCAAAGATGGAGCAATGTTAAACGGAATTATCCCTGCCAACACCAACCTCATAGAGGCCCATAGACCTTTCCAACAGTATGCTCTGCATTCAATTCCTTCTTACGTCATTAATTCACTACATCAAATATCAAACAAACCCCTCATTGAATCCAGTCCTAGAAACAGGAACAGCAGTACACCATTCACTATAAACATTTTAACCTTCTGTTTTCTGTAATGGCTGCTTGAAATAGAGTCTTGTTTACTAGATGTGACAAGACTGATATAATTACTGTCAACTACCAGGATGGCAAAGAGCAGTCTTTATTGCAATATACAACCTCGATTCCACTGAGCGGTTGGAACAGATCAGTATGGTTCAGTCCGAAATTCAAAGTGTTACAATTATCATAGTGGCCCATATAACCAAACCAGATCCCACCATTTATGGTCGTACCTCTGTGGTAGCTCTTTAGAATAATGCTAATGTTCGATTATTGCAGGACTGTTAAACAGCACGTAACAATCCCTGGATCGTGGTCAGATAAATGTCTTCTCAAAGGCATTCACAAAACAAACAGCTTTTCAAGAGAAGTCGATACATAAAAACATGCCAAGCAATGAAACATTGATTACCTATATTGTTGTTTTTTCTGACATGTTGTCTTATACAGTAGGTTAGGCAGGGAGATTGAGACTTGATCTAAATACTTTAAATTGTAGCTCCTAGCTCCTGTGCTTTGCTCCCATCCCATCAGTGGATACTGAGACCTACCAGCAGACAGCTTGGGACGTACCAGGGTTGAAAAGGAACTCCAGACTGCTGTGCATACATGTGAAGAAATAATGTATTGTCGTAAACTCTCTAAGGTGAACTGTGCCGATATGGAATGTCAAAAGGCCCCTATGTTAACTGAATTTGTGCAAGGAAGCGTCATGCTTCCCATTCCTAACTCCTTCTTCCCTATTCAAACAGCACTTATTATTATTAAGCTTCCTGAACAATTTGAAGGTTTATGAATTGAGCCTTGCAGTTAAATTCCTCCCATGAATGGGCACGATCTGATCTGGCCTTGCAGTTTTTAACTGTGGTGAACCAGACTACCATGTAGTACGGGGTTGAGTAATTCCAGTTCCTGAAGGCCGGTATCCTGCAACTTTTGGATTAACCCTTGGTCCGAATCAAATGTCTGAGTTACCTCCTCAGTTGAGTCAATGAGTCAATGCAATCAACTGGTTTTCCTTAGATAGAAAACTTTGTATCAATTTGACTGTATGATCTGGTTGAACTGTAAAGTTGTATGATCTGGTTGAACTGTAAAATGCCTTGAGATGACATGTGTTGTGAATTTGGCGCTATATAAATAAACTGAATTGAAATTGAATTAAGTATGGTGTCAGTTCCTCCAGAGTCCTCTCAATCATGTAATAACTTGATTTGGGTGTGTTGTACTAAAGGCACATCTAAAAGTTACAGCAGACCTGCCCTCAGGAGCTAAAATTGCCCACCCCTGACTTAGTAGAACAAGGCCTCAGAGACCATCGACCAGGTTATTCGTGTTCTGTCCTGAAGAACTTCAAACCTGCAACTTCTAAAACCATTTATTCTCCAATAGCCTAAATCAAATGCCAGAATCTTTCACCAGCTGCTCTTCAGCTCCGTAGAGGCTTGAGAAGGAGTCTTTATATTATTCAATTGGGATGGAGAAGAGAGGAATCTTCTGCAGGACAGTTGCTCTTAAGGAACTAAAGGACACTTAGTTGTGCACCCCTACTATAACCCAACTATAGGTACATCTAGAAAGGTAAATTCAATATCCTGGTCATTCATTTTCATTCAGAAAATCATATTACAGTATATATATGCATTACACAGTAGGTTTAATTTAATTTTCATTATAGTAAAGAGATCATTAGCGTACAAAAATCAGTGTTTGAAAAAAAAAAAGAATATTACATTAATAATTACATTAATAATAAATAGATACTCAAAGGAGCATTGTGCATGTTTCAAGGTTAATTATAGATTTTTTCCCGTCTCATAGATGTCCTTACATTTGCCTGATGAGGAAAATGAGCTATCCTCTGTTTACCACAGTTGCCTCTATAGACTCCATTAGTCATATGAGAGAATGATTTAGGTCTTATTCTCTGGGCATTTGTGTAGGTGTGAAGCGCCTCAAGCTCTCGGTCACCTAGCTCCTTTGTTAGCTGGATCTCCACCAGCATTGACACATTATTAAGAGAAGAGGGATCACAAAGGACCAGCCACAAGACCATCAAACACCACAAAAGTAAGAAGAAATTACCTCTGCCTAGTTTGAAAAAAAAAAAAAAAAAAGCCTAATTGTAGTCTGAAGTCATGAGTAAATATTGGGGCATCTTTCAACAAATGAGGTGAGCTTGGATCTGGCCTGGGGATGAAAAGCTGAATG
>NW_015150645.1:1088649-1104049 GCF_000732505.1 Cyprinodon variegatus
GTAAAGTAAAAATATCAGAAAAATCTACTTGAGTACAGTAACGAAGTATTTGTACTTCGTTACTTCCCATCTCTGGAATTGGCGCTATAGAAATAAACTGAATTGAATTGAATTAGACTTCATCTGAGTTAGGACAGCCCACACATCCTGGTCAGAAGCTGTTCAACGTTTCCCTTCAGGGAAGCACTTCTGCAGCATATTCACGGTAAAAACAAGCCGACAGTTTCTTTCCTTAGGATGTCTCTCTGTTGAACACAATGAACACCTCAGAGCCAGTTAGCAACTCTGACAGAAACAGTTAAGGCACTTTGCACAATTACAACCCACTTTTCATCTTTTATTGGAAAAAAGGGCAGAAAAGCACAATTAAATACTGCTACTCTATTATCCTTTTTTTGTTTTTTATCTTGTACTTTCTTTTCCTTTTAACTATTCATCCACTTTCTGTTTGAACTGTTGATAACACTGAGGGATAAAAAAACAATTAAAATCAATTTTCTTTGTCTGTGCACATAAACTTGGCATTCTTATTTTGTTTATCACAAATAGTAATAAACAACTGTTGCTTGACATGTTGGTAAAAAGCAGATATGATGATTAGGCAGGAGTTTCTTCTTTACATGGGGTGAAGTCTTTCAAACAGTTATTTTTCGTGTAATTAATTTTATAATATTAAGACTAAATGCTACTTTGACTGATGGTGATCTGAAACATCTGTATGACAAAAAAGCAAATAATCCTAAGTTTTCACAGTGTCCTATTCATCTGAAATATTGTCAGGAGTTTTTCACATTAATTGGCCAGTATTGATTCGATCTTGTGGAATAAATGTGATGTACAATGTAGGGATAAATATCTATAGCTGGTCATAAAGGGGGCTGTGAGATGTGTGAAAAACCTGCTGACTCACTAACTTATTTTAAGTTGTTCTCCTTCTGCAGGCCTCTCAGCCCAGGAACAAGAAAGCCTGCACAGAGCTCAGGCTGTGGGACCCGGGGGTGCCGGGGTACCATCAGAGGAATGAACCCAGGTCTACTCAGGCTTTCATCTCTGCCTCAGACTCCTTGTGTTTTTTACCCCTCCTCCAGTCAAAGCTTCCCCCTCACTCTGTCACACATCTTTTCTTCTTGTTTTCTGTCTTTTTGAACTTGATCCCTCCTGTAGACCAGTACTTATTTTCCATCTGTGTCCTTTCCTGACAACTCTCTTCCACATTGGCGTCTTTTTATTTCTGCTGTGTCTGACCAGTGGCACAGAAAGAGTACTATCTGGGCAGACTCTGGGTGGATCAGACCCCGTGGTGCACGTTAAAATAAGCAGTTTCCCCTCCATCATCCCAAGAGTGGAAAAAAATCTTGTCTTTTCGCCTCTGTTTGTCTCTTCTAATGCTTTCCTGCCACAACATCAAGCAGCTGCTCCTCTCCTCTCAGCTACCTATGCCAGCATGAAGAGGGCTTTTTATTTTTATCTATAAATAATTTCTGTCTTGCAGACTAAATGTGAGTTTAGACCAGTTCACTTAAATGAATAATTAGCCTGTGTGAAGCGTCGCCACTTTCTCCAACCCAATTAAGAGCTCATCCTTGAAAGGCTACACTGCATCTATCTAAAAATTACATTTGGGACACTAAAAAAAGCCCCCTCAAGTCCCTTAATCTGCCTCCTTCCACTCCTAATTTATGAAAATATTCAGTAACGATGGGGGAACTTATTTGCATTTTTCTGTCTCTGCGATGCCTCAAGCCATCCTAAATATGACCAGAAGAAAAGATGGAAAAGCTGCAAAATAGTGCAGGTGCGCAGAAGAGCTTGATTGCCCTGAGTCAGAGACATTATGAGCTGAGTTATTGGATCATTTATTACTAAGCTTAATTAAAAGGAAGCCCTAAGCCTTTTTGGCAACAGCTTTGCTAAACAAGCTCCCACCCAGTTGATCTAATGTGGAGGTAGCACTGTGCAGACCTCAAGTAAGTAAAAAGCACTGTATGTTTGATTGGAATTGAAAAGCTGGAATTCATAGCGTTATTTGTTTATTCTATTCTTATTTATAAAGGTGCTCTTTCAGAATTTTCATACCTGTTTTATTTTTTTTCTAATTAAATAAGTTTAAAGCATTTTCTTGGAATTTTATTATAAAAAAACAAACAAACAAAAAAAACATGCTGGGAATATTAGCCAAGCTCCCTATGATGTTAACCAGATGCGTTGGCCATGAACAAGTTCAAATGAACAAAACATTTGACTGAATGAACTGAATCAAGTCTCTATTGTTAACTGATTTAGGAGCAGGATGAAGCTTATGCTTCATCCTGCTCCTTTTTGAAACATGCTGTATGTTTAGGTAGCATTCTATGCAAACATTGTAAAATCATGTCATGTTTCAAAATAAATGAAATGAAATGAAATGAAATGAAAATTTGTTACTTTCTCAGTTTTCTTCAAATCACTGCCAACAGACTGGGAGGGAACAATGTGTGACTCACACACCGGTGCTCTGTCAGACCAGCATACCCATAGTCAATACCCGATTATCCCTTTAGTTTTCCCTTTAGTTTTTCTCTTAAGTTTTGTATGAAATATAAACTTTAAAGGAAAAGTCTACTCAGCAAGGAATAACCAATGGATCATTATTTATACCTAAAACTAATACGCTTGCAGTGATTTAATGAATTTAAATTTAATCATTAAAAAAATAATCATTTTCGTCTGGGAGCGGCCATTTTTGCCCAAATACAGTAACACCTCATTCCTGACATCTTCTGGCAGTGACGACACGGTGCGGTAAGCCTAGCGCCATTATCCCCGCTTTACAAGCAAAATCAATGGGAACTACTAGACACATCTGCAATCAACAACATTTATTGAAGATTTCCAGAGGACTTCACCATTGAAAATCACCAGAGCTATAGTTAAACTGACAATGCCAATGTGCATGGCAGTCAGATGTTGTAATACACGGGTACGGGTAAAAGTGAAAAAAAAAAAGAGTTGTTCACCTTTCTGATTCCTGATCCTCCACGGACGGGTTCGTCATTGGATTGCCAACTTGAAGAGGGAGGATTTGCCATCGAACTTCTGGCCAGAGAAAAAACACGTAATGTGTAGCCAACATTTGGAAGAAGAATGTTTTCAAGATGACTTGAATAAAAGCGCGTTGTTACAAACTCCAGATACAGCACTGGGACTTGATCAACAGCCGATACCGCACCGTGACGTCACAAACCGGTAATTGGCAGTAGTGTTCTTTGACAAACATGGATGTTTACAGTAAAGCACATTCAAATTAAATTTACTCTTAATTTAAAACACTTATCATTTATTGAAAAGTATGTAATAATTTCATACTTAAAGTAATTTCAGAAGTTTGAATTCTAAATGAGACCAGACTTTTCCTTTAAAATACTTCAACGGACGTGTATTTCTTTAGTCATGTGTCAAAAAAATAATTTAATAACCTACTTTTTTCTGTTTTTTGAAGCATATGGCGATCTCATCTTAAATAGTTTTTTTTGTACATGACTAAAGGGATACACGCCCAATGAGGTAGCTTAAAGTCTATTTTTCTTACAAGACTAAAGAGATAAACTCAAATCTGATGTCTTGTGCATGCATTTTGCTATTGGTATGCTGATCTGACAGAAAACCAGCATCTGTTACTCAGACCTAACTGCTAAAGCTAACAGTTGAACTAAGCTAAGCTAACCCACTATCACAGAAGTGCTGCCAAGAAGTATTTAGCAAATTAAATAGTTTGACCCTCTCTGGTGCTACAAATCAGCTAGGGATTCCTACTGGACTCTTATGGTGATGGTTCAGTCACTCAGGCTGTGATTTGTAAGCACTTTGAATCAGGAGGGATTTATGATTCCCTCACTTGTAGTAGCGGAGCCTAAACTTTTTTATAGGGTTTACCAATAGACCACCGATAGATGCTGAAACCAGTTTATGGTCAGTCTGCACTGATCGCAATTTTCCAATTGGTGGTCCCAATTCTAGCTCCACCTCCTACTCAGTCACCCAGTATATAAACAAGACAATGATGCATTTATCCTGTCAAGCTGTGTTGTGGTCTGGACATATTGTCCCAATCTCAAACCGGTGTTCTGTCAGATCAGCATACCCATTTTTAAAAACCGTTTTTCCCTTTAGTTCATCCCTTAAGTTTTGTACGAAAAATACACTTTAAACTACCTCAACGGGCCTGTATCCCTTTAGCCATCAATAAAATTACTTACTTTTTGGTGTTTTTTGAAGCTTTAGGCGTTCTGACCTTAAATTTAGTTTTTTTTTTTTTTTTAGCAATGCATGCCCGTTGAGGTAGTTTAAAGCTTATTTTTCATTAAAAACTAAAGGGATAAAGGCAAATCGGACGTCTTGCACATGAATATTGACAATAGTTTTGCTGGTCTGATGGGGTATGCTGATCTGACAGAGCACTGGCCCTTAAATACTAGCTCTGGAATTTAACCCTCAGTTTGCGCATTCCTGCGAAGGGTCCAACATATTAAGGGTAATCCCAAAACCACATAGCGGGCAGGGCGAGTGGATCGTTATGTTAGCCTGAGCCACAGAGCTAGCCGCTCACATGAGGCATCACTGTGTTGCTATAGAAACGACTGCTTTACCTTTCTGTTGGAGGGAATAGGCGGTCCCAATCATGTTTATACACCCCATGTACAATCAAAGCACCTTCCACAGCTGAGTGTGACTTTATTGCAAGTGAGACTTGATACTTCAGGGTTACTGGTTAGGGGGTGGATTGGGATTAAACCATTTTGTCATCTTTAACGTAATACACGAATTACACTGAGAATGCAAGCAGACATCTAAACTGAAAGACTGGGAAAGGAGAAAATTAATCAGAGAAGCAGTGAAGCGCCCTTTGGTTACTTTGGAAGAGTCGCAAAAATTAACAACTCATGAGAAAATCATTTAACAGGGCAAGCAACATAAGTTCTTCAAATATTAGACCGTTATGAAAAAGAGGAAAACAAACACAGCAGTGAGAGAACAACATAAAAACCAACATTTGTAGCTTTTCACAAGACTTGTTAGAGACGAGGTAAACATGTACATAGAATCATTTAGCCTCAATCTGTTTACATGGGAGGTAAATTTAACTTTTTGGTTTACCTTCTAAATTCATAAAGAGAAAGTAACACAGTGCATATGTCATACTCCCAGTCCTGGGTGCAGGCCGGGTTTTTCCTTTTTTTTTTCTCTCTGCAGGGCTGGACAGGCAGGTGCTCCTCATCAAGCTGATTCCCACCTTTTTTAAGGAGCTGGAACCAGGAGGAGGGCGTCAGTTCGTTTATGCTCCAGCGTTGGTACAACTGATCCTGAACAAAGCCTAGCTCCTTAGCTTTGCCTGATTCTAACCCTGTCCTCTCTGCTCCCTTCTTCTAGAACCCAGGATTCCAAGCCTTGAAACCACCCCAGAGACCTTTTCGCTTTGGACTCCCGTTAGAGGCGTTTTCAGTCAGCCTCTATAGAACCAGTAAGGCTTCGGGCCTCACAACCATAAAAGCCCTCCTGCCTGAGCTCACCTGCCTGTCCACCCTCAGACACCACCATCTGATCTCACCCACCGGACCTGCACCATTCGCCTGGACCTCTGGTCACCATCCTCCCAAGACAGACGCCAAGCCGCCCTCTCTGTGAGTCTCACACATCCCTCACTCTTCAACCAGCACCGAACTGTTGCTCACCTGTCACCAAACCTCTTCCAGCAGGATCCTGACAACCCTGCCTGCCGGACTTCACTCTGTACAACCTCAAATCTTCAATAAAACCCTTAACTGATCCTTGCTTCCGTGATTGCTCCTATTCAGAGTCTGAAAACCAAAACATGACAGCATAACACTGAACATGGTCTTTTCTGACATCTATGTACATGGTTGGGGGCATCTAAAGCTGAAGCTTTTCTTTGACACAGCCAGGAAAGCTGGTCCAAGTTGCTGGGAAAGTAGATTGAGATAAATACTAGAATGGCCAGTCAGACCAATGCTGCCTTCCTGTAGTCTGGTAAACATGACCCTCTCCACTTGTAAAGTGGAAATTACCAGCGCATTGTGTTGAAGTGCTTTTGTTGTGGTAGAGAAGAGAAACATGTTGGATCCAAAGATTATCCTGACCTGCTCCTTGGGCAAGACAGTAATAGAATTCCTATTCATTTGCTAGAGGAAGGAGAGGATGCATAAAATGACTGACTAACTGCCTGCAAGACTCTAATTATATCAAACAATAACAGTCATAGCGCATTTCTATGACAATAACTCTGAAGATTGTAGCTTTACAGTCAAGACGTTACTTTAAAGTGTGTAAGGGGACATCTGGTCCAAAGACTAACCTGGGTTTTTAGCAGAACAACTATGAACGAACAGCAAGAGATAAAATGGAGTGGTGTGAATTATAAAGGTCATCCATCAGGGAAGAACCAATGACTTTTCCTAGCCGAGAACAAGGTATTTTCTTTTTCAGGGCGTCCTAACCTACCACTTCCAGTGTTGCTTCACAGCCAAGAGATGATGGACCAGGATTCTTCAAGACTGAAGGTTTGAAAGCTCTCCGCTCCATTCAAAGTAAAAAAAACAAAAAAAACAACCTAAATGCGTTGCTTTAACGCTGAAAAGAAAAGGAATTACTATATATGTAATATGAATTTATAAAAATAAGGCTGTAGAATTAAACAATAAACCAAAATGAGGATTATTTGTAGATACATGTCACTCAATGCATAATCTCAATGCTCATTAAAATGCCTTTACACAGTCAATTTGGCATTGTTAAAGTAACACTTTAAGAGTTAAATTTAATACCTATTCGAGTGCATTTGGTCCCGCTGAATTAGTATTAAATTAACTCTCTACATATTGTATATCTTGTTGTACTAATAACTCTTAAAGAGTCAATCTAGTCTGACACTACATATTTAACACGGTGGAATTTACAGTGTAGGCACATGTTGTTGGCTGATAGCTAAGAGGGCTAGGAGAGCTAAGATGTATTGTATTTAATAAATGTCTAAAATGCACCCTTAGATTCAATTGGCCATTCAAGAGAGAATTTTCTGATTTTGGCTCACTGTCAGCCACTTTGGGTCATTTCTTTCTAGAATAGCCTAATTAAAGCCCAAACCTAAATCAAAATTTGTGAGAAAACCAGATAAGCAAAGGCTTTTGCTTGTTATTGCATCAAAGGTGTTCAGGGACTAAATACGAAAATGCAGCATAAGAACAGCCAATAAAAGCTTGAGTTTTATTTCCCAGACAAAACTCATAATGTTTACAGATTTAGCCTTTTATCTGCCAAATGAAACACATTTTTTTTTCTTTTGTCAGTGAAAAGCTTTCACAACCAACTAAAGACTTGGATACAAATCCCATTTTCTGCGGCTTCCTTGTTCTGTTGATTCATTTGTTTTGCTTGTGAAGTCAGCGACACTCATGACACTAATTCCAAGTTTGATTGGAAAATAAATAAAGCAAAAAAGTGTTATAAAAGTAATTTGCTGTGCTGTAACATTGGGTATGCTGGTAGAAATACTGATTTAAAGGAATCAGCAAACATCACCAGGTTTCCTCGACTTCTGATCATTTTTATCTACATCCTTCACACATTATTATCATATTTCCTAACCGTTCTGAAGCCCCTCTGAGAGCCTCAGCGCCACATACATACTAATTAAAAGAGAAACAGCAGAACAATACTGTCTGGGAACAACTTAATCTGTCTTCCCTGAATCAAAGCGATCAGTATGTGAGAGATCAAACAGTTTAGGACATTTTTGATGTTTTTATAATGAGGCTCTTCTCCAACATTATGCTGCTTGTATTGCCTTTTTTTTTCTCTCCATCTCTTTTGTTTAAGAATAGACTTAAATGAAATAGCGGCTGAAGGATGCAGCACTGCTAAAAACACCGGCTGCCATGGTGACGATCAGAGAGCTGACAGGGTGAGCCAAATGGCAGCTCTTGTGATCCCACTGCCCATCAGCACCAAACAGAACCACCTCACTGGGATGCAGCGAGCCTCACCTTTCTACTCATCTGTTTTATTTTGTTTTGTCAGGATAAGGCTCTTGTGTCAGAAAATATCTGTGGATACTTGAAGCTAAAAGTAAAATGAATGTCTGGTGTGTGTGGTAGCTTTTTTGGCCTGATGCATTCATCCATGGAGAGTGGCCATTTGTGTCATGAAGGGCATTTTACCCACACTGCAGCCTCAGAAAGGTGCAGTTCAGTCATTTCCCTGCAGAATAAAGTGGGCTGGATCCTACATCCAAAATATCAGATCTAACTTCCTACTGAAGTACTATTTCTCATCAAATGATCTGGAGGTTAGTATGCTGTCTTTGTAGGGCAACTCAGTCAAGAAGTTCACTGATTTTCTCACCAATCTTTGGTCAGTTTGTTATTCATATCATAAGTGACTTTTTAAACTGTGTGTCTTAATTCTACTTTTAGATAATAAGTGTTCCTAACCATTCAGATACATTTATAAAAATAGTTTGTCTTGCAACCTTTTTTTACACCTCCTGAGGTATTCTAAATGTTGTTGCGTTATTCTGCCAAATGAAGCCTTACTTACCCTCATCCACCGCCTACATAGGCCAATCAGCATCCAGAGTTCAATTCGAAAGGTCTCCAAATCCACAACTCAGTCTGCTACCATGCCAAAGTGCAGGCAGTGGTTGCGTTATGTCTGACTTGATTCAGATGATCCTGATTCAACCCACCTCAAGTCCAGACACACAATAAATACTCCTACGAGCAGCTTTACTTCATACAAACTCTAATAAAAACCACAGATCCCTAGTTTATCACACACATCAGTGCTTGTTCCTTCTCTGCACGTGTGTGTTTTGATTTCCCTCCTCACGTGTGGACATGTTTCTGTGCGCTCATGTTAGCTCTTGTCCCTTTGAAAGCGTTACCCACCAGAATAAGCAACACTCCTGTGATTGGCTGCTGAAGAAAAACATGGAGTGGATTTTGTTTCCTCAGTGTTGCAACAAATTACACTTTTTGTTATTTGAAATTTGAAATAAAAATTTTTTTAATTGAAAAAAAAAGTGCAATCTATTGCTTTGCCAATCTATTACTATTACTTTGAAAAGCATTTAATCACAAAAAGATTTTGAGTGTTTATATTTCAAAGTATTTTTTTAATGATATTTTAAAATATGTATTTTTTTTTCAAATATTATATCCTCCATTTTTTTTTAAAGGATTTATATATATATTTTTTTTTTCAGAATGAGTTTTATTAATTGATTTTTTTTGTTTTCAAATTTCTATTTGCACAAATGTATTATTTGAATGCAACAATAATGAGAAAGAATTGGCTCCATATTCTACAAACCATATTAGTTACAGACTTTTGCAGAGCTAGAATATGTCTTGTCTGCTTCATTCTTGTGTGCAAAGATGTAAAAATGTGTATACCATTGATTTACTCCAGCTTTATAAATAAGTACCCTGCACTTTTTCAAGCACGACACAGTCTTTGTACGGATCAGAAAATAAAGAAGGGGGGGTTGGGAGTCATTGACATGATAAGTCTCTGTATGTTTCCATAGAAGTATGTCTCTGTCAGCTGGTTTGTGTGTCTCTCCCTACTTATGACCTTCTTTCAGGGCGATAAGCAGATGACAAAGTGGGCTTCCCACACGTGGTCATCAATATGTAGAATCATAAGCTCTGACTGCCAGCCACATGGAAAACTTTGGTGGGCAATCAGACAATCAATGAGGCAGAGTATTGGCTGACCTTTCTTTTTCTTCACCCGCCATCGTTTTTCAGGTCTTTAATAGAAGCTGCGTCATGGAAGATTAAACCTCGAGATGTTTGGGGCTCTCATTACAAGTCGCTACAAAGGATGTGTGTCGAAAAACGAAAATGTCCATCTGAGTCGTGCAAATCGTGTGTGGATCATCAGTGGTGTCTGGATTGAAAGGCTCCTCATCACTTCCAGAGCACTGAAACGGAAACCTCACTTCTACAGCTCCTCCTGCAGAAGGTTTAGTGTTTCTGCAAAATATTGATTAATATCGCTTTGCCATCATTTGACCAGTGGGAATGGTTTAAACCAGGGGTCTTCAACGTTTTCCAGGACAAGGTCCCCCAAACTGATGCTGAAATGTAGCAGGGACCCCTAATTATATATATTGTATGACACTGTGTTATATCAAACTGGTCCTATAGTCACTCTATTAAAGATGGAGTTATGTAACAAAAGTAATTTCGCCCTGGGATTATTAAAGTATTTCTAATTGTGATTCCTGGTTGATGGGACAGGTGTTGTGAATGAAACGGTGTCCACCTTGAAAGAGCTCCTGTGTGTCGCTCAATGTGTTCATTGATGACTGAAAGACATCTTCTGTCTCCATTTATCTGTTTACTACAGTGTGATGAATTCATGATAATGTGTATTTAAAGACATTTCATTTATTGGAAAAAAAATTGTAGGGGGGAATATAAAAAAAGTCTAATCAACCAAAACTTTCACGACCCCCATGCAGTTCCTCCATGGACCCCTTGGGGGTCGCAGAGCCCCTGTTGAAGACCTCCGGTTTAAATTGTTTAAATGTTTCTTTCTCTGTTATTTAAATGTTTATAGATCCATACAGCTTTATTAATTGCTAATGAATATTCAATACAGGAATTCAAGAGGAAGCTCTACAAAAGTTGTAGCTTAAATTCAGACTCTTCATCAACAGAAGTGGTGATCCCTTTGATTAATTTGCAATTGGGCAAAAGTTGTGAGTAGGATTATGAATACTAAAGTTTGCCGTTCTGCAGCAGCTAATATGTGCAGGAGAATTTGTTTCCACAGAGCATATGTATGATAAAAAAGATGTCCCGCTGGCAGGAGGAAGTTGGCCCACCTTGGATAATAGCAGCAGATTGATTCACTGCACTTGGTCAGCTCCTGAACCATCTGTTGGTACCATGGGAGTTGGGTGTGCAGACCCCTCCTCTCCCACTGGACGTTTCCCAACTCTGGCCTTTTCTGGCAGCCATTCAAGTTCCTGCTACATATGCTGTCATCTCTGGCCAGAAGCATGCTCCATCTTTTTATATTTTAGTCTAAAGCCCATCCGTATGGGTTGAATAAGGAAATCCTGTGGAAACGGAGGTTATAACGTGGGGTGATGATTTATGAAGAAATGTTGTGAGAAGAAGAGACTGTGATGCATGTCTGCCTTCTGATAACCTTAATTCTATGCTGCCATCATGGCTTTCTGCTTGTCTGTTTGGTTGTGGCCTTGAATAAAGTCAGACTAAACTAAGAGGTCTTTGACATTTCTGTCATGTTGAAACTTTAGCATCAGGAGTCTAAGACTGACTTCATTTTTTTGACACATTTCTCTCAATATTAAACCCATTTGGAGAACAAAAAAAATGGAAATCCAAATTGTTACATATTGCACGATTTTGTACGAGTAGATTTTGTTCCATTATTTTTGCAAACAACATTTTTTTTAGATGAAAATTTGTAAGAAAATAAGAAAATAATAATCAATTGAGAAATAAGCCCTTAAAAAACTAATTAATGGATTAAAATGGTTTAAAGAGGTTTGTTTTGCTCTTTCTTAGATGTATTTTTCATATACCGGTTTGTTTTCCTATTTTCAAGTTCTATTTTTTTTTTTTGCTTGAATTTTGCAAAATTAATTGTTTTTAAAGTTAGTTTTACAGATCACTTTTCTCTGGGGTGAGGAGAGAAGGCGCCTTTTATTTTGGCTTTTCTGGGGGTTGTTTGTTCTGGGTGCGGGGCCGGGTCTGAAGCAAGAACTAGATGGGTTAGTGTGGTGGTGGTTTGTGAGGCCGTCGGGGTCCCAAACTCAAAGTTACACTCAAAATCTTTTTCAAAGGTTTTATTCCTGGATTTCTTTTTTAAATTTACATTTAAAAGATGTTTTCTTTGCCAGCAACAATAACAAAGGAAAATGTTTGAGCCTTCCTATTTTGCTTATGGTAAATTATAACTACCAGTATAAGAACTATATATACTATATATGTAAGGTTTTTGTCTTGAATGATAGCAAATAGCATATAGTTACTTGTCACTATTCGAAAATAGTAACTGAGCAGAAACCAATTACCACCTTTACAACCCAATGCAATCACAGCTATATGTGTTTTAAAGTATATCTGTTGAGTCATCATCCAAGACAAGTCCTTCAAGTAAATGACTGGATGCAAATCAGCTGGTTTTCCTTAGATAGAAATTTAAACCAATCTGACTCGATGATCTTGTTCAATTATCTCTGTCAAAAGCTTTGAGATGATGTATGGTTAATTGAATCTATATAAATGAACCACATTGACTGCATAAGAGTGCATGGAAACATTCCTTTTTAAGGGTTACCACAGATTCTAATGTGGATTTAGGTGAAAATGTTGACTAGGCCATTTCAGAACATAAATAGACTTCAATCTAAAATGTTATTTAGTTTTTCTGCATATTTAGTGCTTTTCTTCTCTACAGAAGGCGTCAGATCCATTTTCATGTATTTTGCAGCCACAGACAGGTTTTTTTTCGAGAACTGTCCGATATCTTTAGTAAAATATGTTTGTGCATTTAATGACTGGTGAGGTGAATATTCCAGTAATGCTTTATATCAGGATAACACATGAAACCTATATAGTCCTTTTTTGGACACTCCAAGATGCTTTAGAAAAACTTTAAAAAAACAAAAGGAAAAAAAAATTGAAGTATTAGTTGAGTAATTGTTTTCAGTTTCTCCCCTTCACTAAGATTAATAACAAATCACCAAACAGTTTAAATAGAATTGATTAAACAAACTATACAGTATACTCTCTATGGTAAATGAATGGTTTTGCACATCTCCCCTTCTTTTACTGACTCATTCTTCAATGTGTCTGATAACTGAGACAGAGTTAATGTTCCCGTATGTTTCACCATCACTATCAGTCGTAGGCTGTGCCACAGCTTTTACTGCATTTAGTCCAGGTTTAATCATGCCACTGTAGAAAAACGACCCAGCAGCTAAGGGCCCACTTAGCTCTAGCATTATGCTGATGGAGGGCTGCACTTTAAATGTAGGGACGTAAAGACGAGTACTCGGTCAAGACTGTAATAATGATCTAAGTGTGATGATTTTCTTTATAGAAATAAAATGAATTGAATTGAATAATTTTATTCCCGAGGAGATAGAAACTCTGTGGGACCAACTTGGGGGCCAAACAGGGTCTGTGGGATTCCACTGAATTGTTTCTTTTCAGTTATGTCAAGTCCAAAATGTGACCCCTTTTTTTGGCAAGACTGACGTTAAAATTTCTTGGTAGCTTCTATGAACCACGTTCCTGAGGGTAAAAGCCGTGAATTGAGGAGGATCAGAGCTGTCAATCAGCCATTAAACCAAAACTGTGGCTTCAGTCTCACCAACCAGCTGGAAAAAAAAAATGCTGTACGAACCCCAGAGTCAATTAGCTCACATTCGCTCCTCATTCTTACAACTCTGCCCACATCCTTAATCACCAACCAGAAAATCTTTGAGAGCTTATAGCAGTAATTACAGTAAAGCCAATCGATAATGGCAGGTTTAGAAGAGACCTAATGACTTTTAATGGCTGTTAAAAGTAGGTATAAATAATGCACAGACTTTGGTGTATAATTAAAGCTGACTGCCAGCTGCTGTTTAACCAAATATATGTAAAAAGACAGACACGGTTCCCTCTTCTCCTTTCTTTTCCGAGCACGTAGAGACAGAAGAGGAAGAACCCCGTATTAAGGTCGACCTCTCTTATGCAGCTCGCTGGTCAATGAAAGGCAAGCTGTCACTGTGAATTATTGGCATCTGAGAGTCCGTGTTCCCATTTCAGACTCATTCTTCCATGGATGTCGCACAAGGCTCGATGCTACGGTTCCAACTGGGCTCCCGTCAGGCCTTTTTCGCCTCGACTGGTCACAGCGGCCAGCCGTACTCTGTGCAATACATGCACACAGTTATCTGAATGCTCTAAAAGGTGGAAAGCAGCATCACTGGAAATGCAGTACATCACCTAATCATTTTCTCACCCTTCTGCCACTATTCTTTTATCTAAAGTTAGAAAGAGGGGAAAATGGATTTGTTACCAGCCGCACACAGTGACTCATTGTTTCTTCCAACTTAATTCTCTCAGTTGGTTGTGCTCACAAAGCGTATCGCCTATTCCATCAGAGGAAGAAAAGCATTTTCCCTTGTTCTTGCTCTTTTTGTTTGTTTCCATTGAAGCTAAGCGAGCTGTGAGGCATAAGATTGGGTCAACATAGCTTCAGACTATGATCCTAAATGTGTTACCATGCTCTATTTCAAGAATAACTTCATTTAAATTAAAGCCTATGATGTAAAAACAAAACAGTTAAAATCAGGCAATTTTTTTTCCTCAGATCATTACATATAAAAGACCAAAAGGTTTATGAAAAAAGGTAGCAGTTTCAATCAAAAAGTCTTTGAAATAAAATAAACTAAACAGTCCACCACTTAAAGTGTACAATAGGTCCCTAAATAGAGACAGAAGCATAGGTGAAGGGGTGAAGAGGAACTAATAAAAAATGAAAAGCAAACACTTGCAGTTTGGCATGAGAACAGGACATGGAGGAAACAGGAGATAGGACAGAGAAAAACAGGGCATGGCAACGGAAGAATCCAGTGGTGAGCTAAAACCAAAGAGTTCAAATAATGTCAGAAGTGTGAAGAAAAGGCAGGGAGCACAGAGAGGGACAGTCAGCTGCAATTAAGGAACAGCTGAGGTGGGATGAGGCATAGGGGCTGAGGAAGGAGGAGCAATGTAGGTCTGGCATACAATGTAGGATCGTTTCAACCATTGTACTCAACTACAGCTCAAACTGTACAATGACATCGCAGGGCTTAAAGGTTCACAGGTCACGATGTATGTTCTCACACTGTGCGGCCTGACGCTCTGATGCAATCTACCTGCTCACATCGTACGTCCAAAAACCACACATCGGACTGCGCGCCGAGAAATAGCTCTGGTTGGACAATCTGAAAGAAGAAGAACTCCCTTGTTTGCACACGCTCTGTGCATGAGGTTGTGGTAATCTGGCTCGTATTGCTGCTTCAACAGCACCAAACACCTTACGACGGCCGACTGATTTTCCAATACCTTTCATTTTTTCCTGACCTTACACTTCCTGATCATGAGGTGGTCGCAAGGTAGTAATCGCCCCTCATTACCCCTCTGTATACTACACCAGCGGTCCCCAACCTTTTTTGCACCACAGAGCGCTATGTCTCCCATCTAGGCGTAATCGAAGTGTGCTCCTGATGTCCAGTCTGCTCCGTAGCTTTGTTTTGGTCGCTGTAACCGCAGAAAATCCCGCTTCACAAAGATAGGATACATGAACTGAATTAACCTGTGTCAAGAGG
>NW_015150645.1:1104245-1113489 GCF_000732505.1 Cyprinodon variegatus
TATATATATATATATATATATATATAAATATTTTTTTTTCTGTGTGGCCCGGTACCGGTCCGTGGCCCGATGTTTGGGGACAGCTGTACTACACAACGCAGGACGCACGATGAGGATGAAACTCAGCCCAATGGAAAAAATTGCACGACTGGAGAATTGGCCTGTAAATGGTGAAAAATTGTACAGTGTATGCCCAGCCTAGCACAGAGGAGCTAAATCTAGAAATAAAAGGGAACATTTTTTAACAGAGATCATGAAACTGTAATCTTAAAGAACAAAAACAGAAAAATAGAAATAAATATTTGCAGTATGGGGTGAACTACAGTAGCTGCCATTCAAAATGGCCCTTCCCAGTCAAAAGCCAGCCGAAAGGCAGCAAAATCCCCGACAACTTCTAGCCACTAGCCTTCTCATGGGCACTGCATATTTTTCTTACTCTGTTTCCACCCTTTCACTGAATTACAGCACATACGTCAAAGTCAAGGCCCAAGGGCCGGATTCAGACCGCGACTTGTTTATCCACAGCCCCCATGATAATATTTAAATACCATTAGAACCGGCCCATGGGCCACGGCCGCTCCTTAGCGCTGCTGTGACTTTGCGGGCTACCGTTGCATTGTGGGGAATGTAGTGTTGGTGCGGTACATTCCCAGGGGAAAACATGATTTTGTTTTTCTTTTATTTAATTTTTTTGTTGCAATCAAGGTTTATTTACTATATGTTTGGATTGTTTTGTTTTTTGTCTTTTCCTCTTTAACAATCCAGGCTGGGCTGAAGTCGGTTGTCTTAGGAGGCGGAGTGCACTAACTGCGCTTCGTAACTGCAGAGGCTGATTGAAGCCAAAATGAAGGAAAGTGGGGAAATTTTGAATGGCTACTACTGTATGATGAAAATAGAAACATTACAGGTTGTTACATGGTCTCTATTAATCTTTTAAAGTGAGTGTACCTAACCATAAATCTGACTGGAATGTTGTTTTGATTAGTTTGTTGACAGAAAAAAAAGAGCTCAGACAAAACAAAAAAAAAGAAAAAAAATGTGTTAGCTCTAAATTTTATGGATTTAACAAATCAGGATTTTCTTTTTTAAGTATTTGACCTGATTAGAGTTTATCATGAGAAGATTTTCTGATTCTGTCTTATGATTTACTGCTTGGTGCATCTGTAATTTAAACCCAACCTACATTTGTTTTCATAATTCTCCATGTTTCAAAGTTTAGCCCTTGGTATTTATTTATGTCATCTTTTTTTTTATTATTATTATTTTCAACATTTAAAAAAGAGGAAAAAAAGCAAAAACAGATAAAATCTGTAAAGTACAAAATAATTCCTCACAGCACTGTAAATAATTATAATTTTTTTCAGTTTTAAAGTGTCTATCATCTGCCATACAGATTTGATTTGTCCCACAATGTATCCCAATTTAGAAATTCATCCGTTACTTTACTGAATATTTTCCCTTCAACTGCAAGCAAAGTAGATGATAAAAGTCACATTTCTCAAACTGCTTTTCTAATCATAATGCTTCAGCCATATATTCTGAATCTGTGGCATAACCTTCCATTGTGTTGTCTCTATTTATAGAAGTCAGTTCTTCCCATTTGTGAAAAAGCCAGAGGAGTTTCCCCATGATCCACATAAAATCCATACTTGGCAATGCATTCAAAGTTTTCCCTCATTATTCAGGATTCTTTGCAGCCCTCCCTATTATCTCATTAGATCTTCAGCCTCAGGAAAAGGAGGTGAGTCTGAAAATGTAACAAAAAGACTGATGAGAAGGGAGAACAGAAAGCAACAAACAGATGGGAAAGTGTGGTAGCTGTCAGTCAGGAATCGTGAGAGGAAGGAAAAAAAACTGGAAAGGGATCATCTGAAAGAGATATTCAGCATATTTTTTTATCATGTTAGGTAATGTGCTGCAAGCAAATCATTCCAAGCGAATCAAAATTCATGATTTAATTGTAGCTAAAGTTTTATCCACAAAACCACATCATGGGTGGAGGAGGAGAATCTGATTAGATTATGCCCAGATCATGTCAGTTTATATTGCAACACAGACCTGCTTTGATTGAAAAAGTGATCAGACTGAGGAGAGCAGTGTGCCTTGGCTATGAAATAGTTTTACATTTTCAAATTATAAGGAACTTGCATCTTACATAATATAGCAGAAAGTAGAGCAACATCAGGAAATCCAGAACATCAGGACAAACCTTCTAAACCCTAAAATGTGAATTTTTCAAATTTTCTTGAGTAGCTTTTTCACTTATAGATGCATAGAGCAATATTCCAGTATGTTAAAGGTAAAATCTAAAAAATTGTGAAGTGAAGATCTGCAGTAAAGGTGTCTTGTTAAAGTTATGTGACGTCACACAACCATGCAGGGTGATCTACTCGTGTCTGATGTGAAAAGAAATTGGAATAGCCAGAGGAGAATAGTTACTCAGTACATCAACTTTTGTTTTGCATGTAGCAGCTTATGTAACCTTTGTGTTGATTAATCAAATAACTTTAGGAATGTGATATGTTTTTCTGTGAACACCGTCCAGCTGGCTGTCATTTAGGGCAATCGATGAAAGCAAGATCCACGCTGAAACCATGTGTCAGGGTTTTGGTTCTTTTTGAGTTTTCATTGGTTTTATTTCCATTTTGTGTTATTCAAGTTATTTTTTATTGTATTTGAGTTCTTAGGTATGTTTCGTTTGCCCTCTGCTGCCCTATTGTGTCAGTCTCCTTTTCCCTAACTACCTTCTAGATTCCTCTGTCCACACCTGCTCCCAATCTGCTGATTATCCTGGTCTTTGTTTCTGTTTCCAATATATACACCTCCTGCTCAGTCACTGTTTGCTGGTTTATTGTGATCATTTCTCTGCCCTTCTTGTTAGTATTCCTGGTTTTTAGTTTTTGTGGATTTATGTTTTTGGATTTTTTTTTATGTTGCCTTTTTGGATAATTAAATCTGGAACTACAAGACCTGAGAGGCCTGTGAGGTTGATACACTGACAATAGATCTGGTCTGGAAATTTAAATAGAAAGCTGTGTGGTGTTATATCTTCTATATATTTATAAAAAGACAAACTGAATACTGTCTTTCATTAATTGATGTTATTTCTCCTGCCTCTCTTATATTCGATAATGCCATGGCTGTGGACTGACTCTCACAAGTCGTTTTCTACAGTAAATTCCTGTAGTTGCGTAGAACAATTGCTCAAGCAATTTGGAAGTCAGTGGGAACCATGACACTGGTATTTAATTATTTTCTTTCAGGGTTCTGCCCCCTGCTTGGGTTTATTTTTAGTTTCTTTGTGTTCTGTTTCTTTGTAGTTCTAATAGTGCTGAATTCTGAAGTTCTTGAGTTGCTGTTGCCCTCTTGTGTTCGTTTCCTTCTCCCTTGGTCCTTTCTTGTTAGTCCGCTCACACCTGCTCCACATCTGATGATTAGCTTGTCTGGGGCAGTCTCCAAATATATAGCCCCACCTCTGCAGTCAGTCAGTGCTGGTTTGTTTTTTCCCTTATATCTGGTATCACACGTGAGTTTTCCCTGATGTTTTTTTTTTTTTTGGGTCCTTTGTATTTTTGTATATATTTCCTCAGTTTCTCCATTAAATCTGCAAAAAAAAAAACTCTGCTTCCTGGTCTCTGCATTTGGATCCTCAAAAACCTCCACTTAAAGCTTGACAAATTCATGTTCATCACTTGATTTAGAGTAGAATTCCATTGACGTTTTCCTCCTATTTGGAAAAGTACCAGTATTAAGAGAAGGATTAAATCTATAAAGTAACACAGAAGTTTAACTATGCAGTCTATAGTTCTTTTCATAATAAACATTTCAGTACTGTCACTATCAGTTGTTTTCTTATTCCTGGTATTTGCTACAATTGTGCTAATTTTATTTTCACTAACCCTTCCTAAATACATTGAATGCTATACTTTTCTTCCTCCATTTCCTGTCCTCTCTGCATTCCTATTATGTATAGGAATTGTACTGGCAAGGTTTGGTCCAACATTAACAAAATAAGTCTTTAATTTCTTTATGATTCTGTGGGCGACACAATATTGTCCATCACCTCATTTGTATTTTTCAGATTATTCTTATTTTCATTTAATATTTTTGTATACTATATATATAGTTTTTTTTTTCTTAAATCATTATACTTGTCAATATATTTTGATACAATTTATATTTATTCATACTTTCCTGTTCTTAATGTAATAAATTTCTATATAATTTGTTTTTCTTTTCACAGACATTTAGTAAGCCCTTGCTTAACCATGTTTTTTTAACATAATATTTGTCATACATGCAATGAATTACTTGATAATTTGTATTATAAAACTCATAGGCAGTGTGTATGTCTTCCATATACCTCTTTCCAATATTATTTTGATAACTCATTTCTAAATGTATTAATTGCTTTCTCAGCTCTGAGTCTTGCATATCTTTACACAATTCTCTTTTATCTCAGCCTCTATTTGATGGCTGTATGTTAAAAACAATGGTTAATGATCGGTTATGTCTGCCGCTTCTGTATTCCTGTTTAAACACACACATTTCATATATGTTAATTCTCTAGAGAGGGGAGAAATTTATATTGACCTCTAAATTTAATCCTACATGTTTTCCTAAAAACAGATAAACCCAAGTTACTGCTAAAACATTCTGTGATAATGGTGGTAAAGCAGAGTGAAATTTCTTTTATTTAGCTTGTAAGCTGTTGAAACACAAGCACTTTCGTTTTTTTCTCTAAGACAGAGTGGACTCATTTTATTGTATTCTTACTAAAGGCACTTGTAGTTTTCTCAGGTCGACAGCTCAATTGCGGATGCATGTCGCGGCACACAACGGCTTTGTGTAATTCTGAGCTCTTACAGACAGTGATGCATGAACACAGCTTTTTCATAGGGTTAAAGCAGGATTTCTACAAATTACACATTCATTGTTTTTACCCAAGTGAAGTTAAAGGAAAAGCAGAAAACAAAAACAGTTTGTCTGCTTTCTTTTTATGGACAAAACTACTTAGAGTAGCACTATTAATTTTTTTCTTTGCTAGTTAATTGTGAACATTTTTCACATTTTTACCTAAGTGCTTTTATCAGCAGTCACTTTCATTTTTACCTAAGTGAATTTTTGCAAAGGTAGTTTTCTTTTACTTCATTTTATTTTTAGCCCTTTCTACATCTCAATGATTATCTGCCACTCACAGCTTAGTGCATCCCTGTCCTTAAAATGCCAGAGCGGCATAGCATAGGAGCTAAATTGCAGAAAGCACATCCAGTTGATGGAAATGTTCACCTGAAGACAATCACGGGCCAAAATAAACTTCTCTTGCTAAGAGTCTTATAAAATGAGGAGTTACTTACTTCTTCATGTTCCTCTGGAAGGTAAGTTCTTTTGCTGTTTATTTATCCTGATAAAAAAAAAAAAAAAATGTGTAAAAGAGGAGACGTCGGAGACGGGGAGGGAAGGGGGGTCAGGACAGGATTGCATCGGCAAAGCTGATTAATTCTCAATTCTCTAATAGCTGCACAAATCAAAAAAATAAACAAAGAAGTAAGTAAATAAGTAAAATGTATTTGTATAGCACTTTTCATAGATAAAAATCACAAAGTGCTTCACAAAAGGTTTTATTTACAGGAATGTTTGTCTGTCTTCAGGATCGCATATGTTTAGCTTCTTTCCCACTGAAAATACCAGGTTAACGCATCTGTTTAAAACACGGGTAGACTCGCTAACAATCGGCATTTGGCTCCCTTCCCATTGGCAAAAAAACCTGGGTCTAAATCCCTCGCTGGCAACTGTGTGGTCTCTATAAGATATAAATTCATTATTAAAATGAATAAAGACTTTAAATTGTTTCATGTTTAAGGTGGATTTGGAAGCTGAAATTTTTAGTCCAGCTTAAATATGCCAAGTCAGAGACAGGAGCATCTTGGTCAGTTTTTAATGCCAAATTTAACAACTAATTTCTTTTTATTACTCAATGCTGAGTCAAAACGGGATGTTGACAATTCAAGGATAAAAAGTTGGAATTTAGTTACAATAGACTCGAAACATAAAAATTTACATTAAAAATAAATCTATTGTTCTCGAGGGGGGCTGGTGCCTATCTCCAGCCGTCCACAGGTGCAACCCCGGACAGGTAGCCAGTCCTTCGCAGGGCGCATGAGTTATTGCTTATTTCACAATCTACATTACAAAAGCATTGGGAATAAATGTGCTTAACTATGATTGTGAAGTGGTGAAATAAAGTTTTCATAAAATGTTTTTCAAGAAATGCTTGATGTGTGGTTATCTCTAAAAGCTTTATGGTCCGAAACATAGCAGCATTAAAAAATGCCTGCCTGTCTGCATAGCTGACCTCAACCCAACGTGATATCTGTAGAAGTGTGAAAAAGAGATCTGCTCACTTGCAGAAATGTTTTGATGTTTACACAATGAAATCGGCAGCTGAGCATTTAACTGTTTTCCTTAAGAGTCAATGATCGGCTGCTGTTATTTACCTCAAAAGCAGGCCTCGTAATGATTATAAGGAGACACATAGTTTCACTTTTTTACCTTTGTATGTAATCTGACGTTCTCTTGCTTCTGCAGTGAATGTCAACAATTTTCATCCCTCTAACACATCAACGTCCTACTAGAAATCATGAAATCAATATCAAAATCAGTTAAAGGTGCTGAAACTGATAAGGGCTGATCCGTGCTGGTACCCTGTAATTAGTTGTGTTCAGATATGGTTCCGATGTTGTCCATGAAATCCACACTGATAACACCATGAAATTAAAGCCTGTAGTGTTACTGAACGTTTACCCGGTTTGAATTGATAACAGAGCAAATTGGAATTACAGACTGCATCAGCTGTGAAAGATATGCAAAAGATTTTATCTCTGTGCTGATTTGATCTAAAAAAAACATGGATACCTTAAGCCGTTAAAACGGTCTGTGATACTTTTTGTAAAGTAATGGATGTGTTTCTGCCTCATTTGCTCTTCTGTTTCTGCGTTGCTGTGTTTGGATGCAGCGTGAGCCATCACAGTGAGAGGCCTCTTCTCATGAAGAAGGTGGTGCGAGCCAGAAGTCTGGAGAGTCTGCAGTGAAATATATGCAAATGAAGCCACAGGTTATTACTCTGCTAGCGTGAGTGTTTAGGTGTGTGTATGCCTCGGTGCTCGGGTGTAGGGGCCTGCTGTGTTAGCACAGCTGTGATGAAAGTTGGTCAAGTGTGACGTCGTCCACAGCATGGTGCCTCTGTGTTTTCTCTAACCTCTCCAAGACCTCCAAACTCATCCCATCCCTTCTCTGTGGAAATACCAGCTTACACAGCACTGTAAAGTACAGTAGCAGCCATTCAAAATGCCCCTTCCCAGAGGCATGGCAGCCCATTTCCAGAGCAACTCCCAGCAAAATCCCCTCCAATTTCCAGCCACTGGCCTTCTCCTGGGGTGCATAATTTTTCACTCTGACTTCGCCCTTTCTCTGACCAGGAGATTATGCTTCTCTTTAGATCTTAATCTCCACAAATCATGACAAAAAGGATATTTTAGTACAAATATTGATGTTTAAAAAGGAATTGTAGGGGACCAGCCAAGGGCCCATCAAGTAAAGTCGGGAAATTTTGAATGGCTACTACTTTCTTTTATTAAAAACTACACAGCAGTTTGAGTATTTTTAGTATGTTTTTGTTTCCCTGCTGTTTCTCTTTATTTACGTGTTTTTAGCCAAGATGAAAAGCTTATTCCATCCGTATTTTATTGCTTAGTCCATTTGGTTCGTGGTGAGGTGGGGACACCACAGACAGGTCGACAGTCTGATGCATGAAAATGTTTAATTGGTGATGTTATTGACCCAGATGAACACAAATCTTCATTTTTTGTCTTCTTTTTTCTATTGCTTCAGCTACTCATATTCTTCCTGATGTTACATCTATTGCCACATCTCTCAGTGCTGAACCCTTTGCTGCTTTTACCATTGTCACTCCACTGTATCTTTCATTTGTTATGTCATTGTGCTTAATTCTAAGATAGTTGCAATCCTATCATAGATACTGGTTCTATTTCTAGACCTCCATCCTCTTTCTAAACGCTCTCAAGGTGCTGGACTCTGGGTTGTCTTCCACACATTGTAAGAACCTACCACCAGCTTCTACCATTGGGTACATAAGTAGCTTCACAGGGTATTAGTTGACTGATAGGGTTTATATATTGATACCTTGGACTTTTTCTTAGCATTCAGTTGGGATCTGTTTTGGTCTTTGTAGATACTTGGAGGAATTCTTTAACTTTCTTTAATATCTGCTCTGTAGCCTTCTCGTAATCCAAGCCTCTCGGTAACAATTAACTAGACCTTTACCATCCGGTGATGCATAGCCAATCCAAATATTGTTCTTTCATTTGTTTATCTCTGCATATTTTTTTCTCTCATGGAAGAAATGGATTTAACCCATGACCTCTGGGTGCGTCTGGATAGCAGATAGTAGTTACCTCATAATGATGATGACAAATATAATGTGAATCTGCTCTTTTTATCCTGAAATGACTCATGTCTGAACAGCCCATCCCAGTCTTTTTTCCTCCCGTTTGAGCAACTTTTATATGTTGTGCTAAATCGGATACGTATCTAGTCATTTCTTGATTCTGAACGGTCATACCGCTTTTTATCTGACTTTTATGTTATTGGCAGGACTCCCGCTACACACCTGTTGAGATTTCTCTGAAGCAGCATCCCTGATTGTTTTGCAAATGGCCGTTTTAAATACTTGTACTGTTTTTTGGTTAAATTCCTTCTTTGTTAATAATGTATTTGATGATACTGCCGGCTCCCATTGCTCAAGACTTTTATTATTAACAAGCATCCAATAATACATTATTTTTTGGTTCTTATCAACAAAGCTTTATTGATCACTTCTAGGGACATTCATCTACCTTTACTTCAGTAATCACTGTGCATCTGAACGGCATCTACATTCTTCTTTTGCTTGTATAGGTCGTTTTGATGTCCTGAACCGTTCAGACAAAAGGCAAAGGCTACGTTCACATTCACACATGTGCTCTCTTCTTCCTCTGACATGAGAGCTGACTCAGAGCTCGTCTGCCTGGCTGTGTGTTTCCTGGACGGGGCCGCCTTTTACAGCTGCTTTTTGTATCTCTGCCTCTGTCTCCTTGAACCCCAGTCGCCCTCAGCAGATGGCCGCTCACACTGAGCCTGGTTCTGCTGGAGGTTTCTTCCTGTTAAAAGGGAGTTTTTCTTCTCC